>NW_028128690.1:0-37149 GCF_965231255.1 Vanellus vanellus | reverse complement strand
TCCGGAGGAAAAAAGACAAACGTCCAGCTTTTGCTGCCACAGCAAAGGTGCCAGCGGGGAAAAGTGATGCTGGTCCTCACTGCCTCCTGGAACCCCTTCAAATGCCCCAGACAATTTGGCCCTCTCTGCTTTCCTGCGCACTCTAGCCTCAAAAACACCGGTTTTCACTTTCGGCGCCCCCCAGAGGAAAAAAGACAAACGTCCAGCTTTTGCTGCCACAGCAAAGGTGCCAGCGGGGAAAAGTCATGCTGGTCCTCACTGCCTCCTGGAACCCCTTCAAATGCCCCAGACAATTTGGCCCTCTCTGCTTTCCTGCGCACTCTAGCCTCAAAAGCACCTTTTTTCACTTTCGGCGCCCTCCGGAGGAAAAAAGACAAACGTCCAGCTTTTGCTGCCACAGCAAAGGTGCCAGCGGGGAAAAGTCATGCTGGTCCTCACTGCCTCCTGGAACCCCTTCAAATGCCCCAGACAATTTGGCCCTCTCTGCTTTCCTGCGCACTCTAGCCTCAAAAGCACCTTTTTTCACTTTCGGCGCCCCCCAGAGGAAAAAAGACAAACGTCCAGCTTTTGCTGCCACAGCAAAGGTGCCAGCGGGGAAAAGTGATGCTGGTCCTCACTGCCTCCTGGAACCCCTTCAAATGCCCCAGACAATTTGGCCCTCTCTGCTTTCCTGCGCACTCTAGCCTCAAAAGCACCTTTTTTTCACTATCAGCGCCCTCCGGAGGAAAAAAGACAAACGTCCAGCTTTTGCTGCCACAGCAAAGGTGCCAGCGGGGAAAAGTGATGCTGGTCCTCACTGCCTCCTGGAACCCCGTCAAATGCCCCAGACAATTTGGCCCTCTCTGCTTTCCTGCGCACTCTAGCCTCAAAAACACCGGTTTTCACTTTCAGCGCTGTTTGGAGCAAAAAAGACAAACGTCCAGCTTTTGCTGCCACAGCAAAGGTGCCAGCGGGGAAAAGTGATGCTGGTCCTCACTGCCTCCTGGAACCCCTTCAAATGCCCCAGACAATTTGGCCCTCTCTGCTTTCCTGCGCACTCTAGCCTCAAAAACACCGGTTTTCACTTTCGGCGCCCCCCAGAGGAAAAAAGACAAACGTCCAGCTTTTGCTGCCACAGCAAAGGTGCCAGCGGGGAAAAGTGATGCTGGTCCTCACTGCCTCCTGGAACCCCGTCAAATGCCCCAGACAATTTGGCCCTCTCTGCTTTCCTGCGCACTCTAGCCTCAAAAACACCGGTTTTCACTTTCAGCGCTGTTTGGAGCAAAAAAGACAAACGTCCAGCTTTTGCTGCCACAGCAAAGGTGCCAGCGGGGAAAAGTGATGCTGGTCCTCACTGCCTCCTGGAACCCCGTCAAATGCCCCAGACAATTTGGCCCTCTCTGCTTTCCTGCGCACTCTAGCCTCAAAAGCACCTTTTTTCACTTTCGGCGCCCTCCGGAGGAAAAAAGACAAACGTCCAGCTTTTGCTGCCACAGCAAAGGTGCCAGCGGGGAAAAGTCATGCTGGTCCTCACTGCCTCCTGGAACCCCTTCAAATGCCCCAGACAATTTGGCCCTCTCTGCTTTCCTGCGCACTCTAGCCTCAAAAACACCGGTTTTCACCTTCGGCGCCCCCCAGAGGAAAAAAGACAAACGTCCAGCTTTTGCTGCCACAGCAAAGGTGCCAGCGGGGAAAAGTGATGCTGGTCCTCACTGCCTCCTGGAACCCCTTCAAATGCCCCAGACAATTTGGCCCTCTCTGCTTTCCTGCGCACTCTAGCCTCAAAAGCACCTTTTTTTCACTATCAGCGCCCTCCGGAGGAAAAAAGACAAACGTCCAGCTTTTGCTGCCACAGCAAAGGTGCCAGCGGGGAAAAGTGATGCTGGTCCTCACTGCCTCCTGGAACCCCTTCAAATGCCCCAGACAATTTGGCCCTCTCTGCTTTCCTGCGCACTCTAGCCTCAAAAACACCGGTTTTCACTTTCGGCGCCCCCCAGAGGAAAAAAGACAAACGTCCAGCTTTTGCTGCCACAGCAAAGGTGCCAGCGGGGAAAAGTGATGCTGGTCCTCACTGCCTCCTGGAACCCCTTCAAATGCCCCAGACAATTTGGCCCTCTCTGCTTTCCTGCGCACTCTAGCCTCAAAAACACCGGTTTTCACTTTCGGCGCCCCCCAGAGGAAAAAAGACAAACGTCCAGCTTTTGCTGCCACAGCAAAGGTGCCAGCGGGGAAAAGTGATGCTGGTCCTCACTGCCTCCTGGAACCCCGTCAAATGCCCCAGACAATTTGGCCCTCTCTGCTTTCCTGCGCACTCTAGCCTCAAAAACACCGGTTTTCACTTTCAGCGCTGTTTGGAGCAAAAAAGACAAACGTCCAGCTTTTGCTGCCACAGCAAAGGTGCCAGCGGGGAAAAGTGATGCTGGTCCTCACTGCCTCCTGGAACCCCTTCAAATGCCCCAGACAATTTGGCCCTCTCTGCTTTCCTGCGCACTCTAGCCTCAAAAACACCGGTTTTCATTTTCGGCGCCCCCCGGAGGAAAACAGACAAACGTCCAGCTTTTGCTGCCACAGCAAAGGTGCCAGCGGGGAAAAGTGATGCTGGTCCTCACTGCCTCCTGGAACCCCTTCAAATGCCCCAGACAATTTGGCCCTCTCTGCTTTCCTGCGCACTCTAGCCTCAAAAGCACCTTTTTTCACTTTCGGCGCCCTCCGGAGCAAAAAAGACAAACGTCCAGCTTTTGCTGCCACAGCAAAGGTGCCAGCGGGGAAAAGTGATGCTGGTCCTCAGTGCCTCCTGGAACCCCTTCAAATGCCCCAGACAATTTGGCCCTCTCTGCTTTCCTGTGCACTCTAGCCTCAAAAGCACCTATTTCACTTTCGGCGCCCTCCGGAGGAAAAAAGACAAACGTCCAGCTTTTGCTGCCACAGCAAAGGTGCCAGCGGGGAAAAGTGATGCTGGTCCTCACTGCCTCCTGGAACCCCTTCAAATGCCCCAGACAATTTGGCCCTCTCTGCTTTCCTGCGCACTCTAGCCTCAAAAGCACCTTTTTTCACTTTCGGCGCCCCCCAGAGGAAAAAAGACAAACGTCCAGCTTTTGCTGCCACAGCAAAGGTGCCAGCGGGGAAAAGTGATGCTGGTCCTCACTGCCTCCTGGAACCCCTTCAAATGCCCCAGACAATTTGGCCCTCTCTGCTTTCCTGCGCACTCTAGCCTCAAAAACACCGGTTTTCACTTTCGGCGCCCCCCAGAGGAAAAAAGACAAACGTCCAGCTTTTGCTGCCACAGCAAAGGTGCCAGCGGGGAAAAGTGATGCTGGTCCTCACTGCCTCCTGGAACCCCTTCAAATGCCCCAGACAATTTGGCCCTCTCTGCTTTCCTGCGCACTCTAGCCTCAAAAACACCGGTTTTCACTTTCAGCGCTGTTTGGAGCAAAAAAGACAAACGTCCAGCTTTTGCTGCCACAGCAAAGGTGCCAGCGGGGAAAAGTGATGCTGGTCCTCACTGCCTCCTGGAACCCCTTCAAATGCCCCAGACAATTTGGCCCTCTCTGCTTTCCTGCGCACTCTAGCCTCAAAAACACCAGTTTTCACTTTCGGCGCCCCCCAGAGGAAAAAAGACAAACGTCCAGCTTTTGCTGCCACAGCAAAGGTGCCAGCGGGGAAAAGTGATGCTGGTCCTCACTGCCTCCTGGAACCCCGTCAAATGCCCCAGACAATTTGGCCCTCTCTGCTTTCCTGCGCACTCTAGCCTCAAAAACACCGGTTTTCACTTTCAGCGCTGTTTGGAGCAAAAAAGACAAGCGTGCAGCTTTTGCTGCCACAGCAAAGGTGCCAGCGGGGAAAAGTGATGCTGGTCCTCACTGCCTCCTGGAACCCCTTCAAATGCCCCAGACAATTTGGCCCTCTCTGCTTTCCTGCGCACTCTAGCCTCAAAAGCACCTTTTTTCACTTTCGGCGCCCCCCAGAGGAAAAAAGACAAACGTCCAGCTTTTGCTGCCACAGCAAAGGTGCCAGCGGGGAAAAGTGATGCTGGTCCTCACTGCCTCCTGGAACCCCTTCAAATGCCCCAGACAATTTGGCCCTCTCTGCTTTCCTGCGCACTCTAGCCTCAAAAGCACCTTTTTTTCACTATCAGCGCCCTCCGGAGGAAAAAAGACAAACGTCCAGCTTTTGCTGCCACAGCAAAGGTGCCAGCGGGGAAAAGTGATGCTGGTCCTCACTGCCTCCTGGAACCCCTTCAAATGCCCCAGACAATTTGGCCCTCTCTGCTTTCCTGCGCACTCTAGCCTCAAAAGCACCTTTTTTCACTTTCGGCGCCCCCCAGAGGAAAAAAGACAAACGTCCAGCTTTTGCTGCCACAGCAAAGGTGCCAGCGGGGAAAAGTGATGCTGGTCCTCACTGCCTCCTGGAACCCCTTCAAATGCCCCAGACAATTTGGCCCTCTCTGCTTTCCTGCGCACTCTAGCCTCAAAAGCACCTTTTTTTCACTATCAGCGCCCTCCGGAGGAAAAAAGACAAACGTCCAGCTTTTGCTGCCACAGCAAAGGTGCCAGCGGGGAAAAGTGATGCTGGTCCTCACTGCCTCCTGGAACCCCTTCAAATGCCCCAGACAATTTGGCCCTCTCTGCTTTCCTGCGCACTCTAGCCTCAAAAGCACCTTTTTTCACTTTCGGCGCCCCCCAGAGGAAAAAAGACAAACGTCCAGCTTTTGCTGCCACAGCAAAGGTGCCAGCGGGGAAAAGTGATGCTGGTCCTCACTGCCTCCTGGAACCCCTTCAAATGCCCCAGACAATTTGGCCCTCTCTGCTTTCCTGCGCACTCTAGCCTCAAAAGCACCTTTTTTTCACTATCGGCGCCCTCCGGAGGAAAAAAGACAAACGTCCAGCTTTTGCTGCCACAGCAAAGGTGCCAGCGGGGAAAAGTGATGCTGGTCCTCACTGCCTCCTGGAACCCCTTCAAATGCCCCAGACAATTTGGCCCTCTCTGCTTTCCTGCGCACTCTAGCCTCAAAAACACCGGTTTTCACTTTCGGCGCCCCCCAGAGGAAAAAAGACAAACGTCCAGCTTTTGCTGCCACAGCAAAGGTGCCAGCGGGGAAAAGTGATGCTGGTCCTCACTGCCTCCTGGAACCCCGTCAAATGCCCCAGACAATTTGGCCCTCTCTGCTTTCCTGCGCACTCTAGCCTCAAAAACACCGGTTTTCACTTTCGGCGCCCCCCAGAGGAAAAAAGACAAACGTCCAGCTTTTGCTGCCACAGCAAAGGTGCCAGCGGGGAAAAGTCATGCTGGTCCTCACTGCCTCCTGGAACCCCTTCAAATGCCCCAGACAATTTGGCCCTCTCTGCTTTCCTGCGCACTCTAGCCTCAAAAGCACCTTTTTTCACTTTCGGCGCCCCCCAGAGGAAAAAAGACAAACGTCCAGCTTTTGCTGCCACAGCAAAGGTGCCAGCGGGGAAAAGTGATGCTGGTCCTCACTGCCTCCTGGAACCCCTTCAAATGCCCCAGACAATTTGGCCCTCTCTGCTTTCCTGCGCACTCTAGCCTCAAAAGCACCTTTTTTTCACTATCAGCGCCCTCCGGAGGAAAAAAGACAAACGTCCAGCTTTTGCTGCCACAGCAAAGGTGCCAGCGGGGAAAAGTGATGCTGGTCCTCACTGCCTCCTGGAACCCCTTCAAATGCCCCAGACAATTTGGCCCTCTCTGCTTTCCTGCGCACTCTAGCCTCAAAAACACCGGTTTTCACTTTCGGCGCCCCCCAGAGGAAAAAAGACAAACGTCCAGCTTTTGCTGCCACAGCAAAGGTGCCAGCGGGGAAAAGTGATGCTGGTCCTCACTGCCTCCTGGAACCCCTTCAAATGCCCCAGACAATTTGGCCCTCTCTGCTTTCCTGCGCACTCTAGCCTCAAAAACACCGGTTTTCACTTTCGGCGCCCCCCAGAGGAAAAAAGACAAACGTCCAGCTTTTGCTGCCACAGCAAAGGTGCCAGCGGGGAAAAGTGATGCTGGTCCTCACTGCCTCCTGGAACCCCGTCAAATGCCCCAGACAATTTGGCCCTCTCTGCTTTCCTGCGCACTCTAGCCTCAAAAACACCGGTTTTCACTTTCAGCGCTGTTTGGAGCAAAAAAGACAAACGTCCAGCTTTTGCTGCCACAGCAAAGGTGCCAGCGGGGAAAAGTCATGCTGGTCCTCACTGCCTCCTGGAACCCCTTCAAATGCCCCAGACAATTTGGCCCTCTCTGCTTTCCTGCGCACTCTAGCCTCAAAAACACCGGTTTTCACTTTCGGCGCCCCCCGGAGGAAAACAGACAAACGTCCAGCTTTTGCTGCCACAGCAAAGGTGCCAGCGGGGAAAAGTGATGCTGGTCCTCACTGCCTCCTGGAACCCCTTCAAATGCCCCAGACAATTTGGCCCTCTCTGCTTTCCTGCGCACTCTAGCCTCAAAAACACCGGTTTTCACTTTCGGCGCCCCCCAGAGGAAAAAAGACAAACGTCCAGCTTTTGCTGCCACAGCAAAGGTGCCAGCGGGGAAAAGTCATGCTGGTCCTCACTGCCTCCTGGAACCCCGTCAAATGCCCCAGACAATTTGGCCCTCTCTGCTTTCCTGCGCACTCTAGCCTCAAAAACACCGGTTTTCACTTTCAGCGCTGTTTGGAGCAAAAAAGACAAACGTCCAGCTTTTGCTGCCACAGCAAAGGTGCCAGCGGGGAAAAGTGATGCTGGTCCTCACTGCCTCCTGGAACCCCGTCAAATGCCCCAGACAATTTGGCCCTCTCTGCTTTCCTGCGCACTCTAGCCTCAAAAACACCGGTTTTCATTTTCGGCGCCCCCCGGAGGAAAACAGACAAACGTCCAGCTTTTGCTGCCACAGCAAAGGTGCCAGCGGGGAAAAGTGATGCTGGTCCTCACTGCCTCCTGGAACCCCTTCAAATGCCCCAGACAATTTGGCCCTCTCTGCTTTCCTGCGCACTCTAGCCTCAAAAGCACCTTTTTTTCACTATCAGCGCCCTCCGGAGGAAAAAAGACAAACGTCCAGCTTTTGCTGCCACAGCAAAGGTGCCAGCGGGGAAAAGTGATGCTGGTCCTCACTGCCTCCTGGAACCCCTTCAAATGCCCCAGACAATTTGGCCCTCTCTGCTTTCCTGCGCACTCTAGCCTCAAAAGCACCTTTTTTCACTTTCGGCGCCCCCCAGAGGAAAAAAGACAAACGTCCAGCTTTTGCTGCCACAGCAAAGGTGCCAGCGGGGAAAAGTGATGCTGGTCCTCACTGCCTCCTGGAACCCCTTCAAATGCCCCAGACAATTTGGCCCTCTCTGCTTTCCTGCGCACTCTAGCCTCAAAAACACCGGTTTTCACTTTCGGCGCCCCCCAGAGGAAAAAAGACAAACGTCCAGCTTTTGCTGCCACAGCAAAGGTGCCAGCGGGGAAAAGTGATGCTGGTCCTCACTGCCTCCTGGAACCCCGTCAAATGCCCCAGACAATTTGGCCCTCTCTGCTTTCCTGCGCACTCTAGCCTCAAAAACACCGGTTTTCACTTTCGGCGCCCCCCAGAGGAAAAAAGACAAACGTCCAGCTTTTGCTGCCACAGCAAAGGTGCCAGCGGGGAAAAGTGATGCTGGTCCTCACTGCCTCCTGGAACCCCTTCAAATGCCCCAGACAATTTGGCCCTCTCTGCTTTCCTGCGCACTCTAGCCTCAAAAGCACCTTTTTTCACTTTCGGCGCCCTCCGGAGGAAAAAAGACAAACGTCCAGCTTTTGCTGCCACAGCAAAGGTGCCAGCGGGGAAAAGTCATGCTGGTCCTCACTGCCTCCTGGAACCCCTTCAAATGCCCCAGACAATTTGGCCCTCTCTGCTTTCCTGCGCACTCTAGCCTCAAAAGCACCTTTTTTCACTTTCGGCGCCCCCCAGAGGAAAAAAGACAAACGTCCAGCTTTTGCTGCCACAGCAAAGGTGCCAGCGGGGAAAAGTGATGCTGGTCCTCACTGCCTCCTGGAACCCCTTCAAATGCCCCAGACAATTTGGCCCTCTCTGCTTTCCTGCGCACTCTAGCCTCAAAAGCACCTTTTTTTCACTATCAGCGCCCTCCGGAGGAAAAAAGACAAACGTCCAGCTTTTGCTGCCACAGCAAAGGTGCCAGCGGGGAAAAGTGATGCTGGTCCTCACTGCCTCCTGGAACCCCTTCAAATGCCCCAGACAATTTGGCCCTCTCTGCTTTCCTGCGCACTCTAGCCTCAAAAACACCGGTTTTCACTTTCGGCGCCCCCCAGAGGAAAAAAGACAAACGTCCAGCTTTTGCTGCCACAGCAAAGGTGCCAGCGGGGAAAAGTGATGCTGGTCCTCACTGCCTCCTGGAACCCCTTCAAATGCCCCAGACAATTTGGCCCTCTCTGCTTTCCTGCGCACTCTAGCCTCAAAAACACCGGTTTTCACTTTCGGCGCCCCCCAGAGGAAAAAAGACAAACGTCCAGCTTTTGCTGCCACAGCAAAGGTGCCAGCGGGGAAAAGTCATGCTGGTCCTCACTGCCTCCTGGAACCCCGTCAAATGCCCCAGACAATTTGGCCCTCTCTGCTTTCCTGCGCACTCTAGCCTCAAAAACACCGGTTTTCACTTTCAGCGCTGTTTGGAGCAAAAAAGACAAACGTCCAGCTTTTGCTGCCACAGCAAAGGTGCCAGCGGGGAAAAGTGATGCTGGTCCTCACTGCCTCCTGGAACCCCTTCAAATGCCCCAGACAATTTGGCCCTCTCTGCTTTCCTGCGCACTCTAGCCTCAAAAACACCGGTTTTCATTTTCGGCGCCCCCCGGAGGAAAACAGACAAACGTCCAGCTTTTGCTGCCACAGCAAAGGTGCCAGCGGGGAAAAGTGATGCTGGTCCTCACTGCCTCCTGGAACCCCTTCAAATGCCCCAGACAATTTGGCCCTCTCTGCTTTCCTGCGCACTCTAGCCTCAAAAGCACCTTTTTTCACTTTCGGCGCCCTCCGGAGCAAAAAAGACAAACGTCCAGCTTTTGCTGCCACAGCAAAGGTGCCAGCGGGGAAAAGTGATGCTGGTCCTCAGTGCCTCCTGGAACCCCTTCAAATGCCCCACACAATTTGGCCCTCTCTGCTTTCCTGCGCACTCTAGCCTCAAAAGCACCTATTTCACTTTCGGCGCCCTCCGGAGGAAAAAAGACAAACGTCCAGCTTTTGCTGCCACAGCAAAGGTGCCAGCGGGGAAAAGTGATGCTGGTCCTCACTGCCTCCTGGAACCCCTTCAAATGCCCCAGACAATTTGGCCCTCTCTGCTTTCCTGCGCACTCTAGCCTCAAAAGCACCTTTTTTCACTATCAGCGCCCTCCGGAGGAAAAAAGACAAACGTCCAGCTTTTGCTGCCACAGCAAAGGTGCCAGCGGGGAAAAGTGATGCTGGTCCTCACTGCCTCCTGGAACCCCTTCAAATGCCCCAGACAATTTGGCCCTCTCTGCTTTCCTGCGCACTCTAGCCTCAAAAGCACCTTTTTTCACTTTCGGCGCCCCCCAGAGGAAAAAAGACAAACGTCCAGCTTTTGCTGCCACAGCAAAGGTGCCAGCGGGGAAAAGTGATGCTGGTCCTCACTGCCTCCTGGAACCCCTTCAAATGCCCCAGACAATTTGGCCCTCTCTGCTTTCCTGCGCACTCTAGCCTCAAAAACACCGGTTTTCACTTTCGGCGCCCCCCAGAGGAAAAAAGACAAACGTCCAGCTTTTGCTGCCACAGCAAAGGTGCCAGCGGGGAAAAGTGATGCTGGTCCTCACTGCCTCCTGGAACCCCTTCAAATGCCCCAGACAATTTGGCCCTCTCTGCTTTCCTGCGCACTCTTGCCTCAAAAACACCGGTTTTCACTTTCAGCGCTGTTTGGAGCAAAAAAGACAAACGTCCAGCTTTTGCTGGCACAGCAAAGGTGCCAGCGGGGAAAAGTGATGCTGGTCCTCACTGCCTCCTGGAACCCCTTCAAATGCCCCAGACAATTTGGCCCTCTCTGCTTTCCTGCGCACTCTAGCCTCAAAAACACCAGTTTTCACTTTCGGCGCCCCCCAGAGGAAAAAAGACAAACGTCCAGCTTTTGCTGCCACAGCAAAGGTGCCAGCGGGGAAAAGTGATGCTGGTCCTCACTGCCTCCTGGAACCCCGTCAAATGCCCCAGACAATTTGGCCCTCTCTGCTTTCCTGCGCACTCTAGCCTCAAAAACACCGGTTTTCACTTTCAGCGCTGTTTGGAGCAAAAAAGACAAGCGTCCAGCTTTTGCTGCCACAGCAAAGGTGCCAGCGGGGAAAAGTGATGCTGGTCCTCACTGCCTCCTGGAACCCCTTCAAATGCCCCAGACAATTTGGCCCTCTCTGCTTTCCTGCGCACTCTAGCCTCAAAAGCACCTTTTTTCACTTTCGGCGCCCCCCAGAGGAAAAAAGACAAACGTCCAGCTTTTGCTGCCACAGCAAAGGTGCCAGCGGGGAAAAGTGATGCTGGTCCTCACTGCCTCCTGGAACCCCTTCAAATGCCCCAGACAATTTGGCCCTCTCTGCTTTCCTGCGCACTCTAGCCTCAAAAGCACCTTTTTTTCACTATCAGCGCCCTCCGGAGGAAAAAAGACAAACGTCCAGCTTTTGCTGCCACAGCAAAGGTGCCAGCGGGGAAAAGTCACGCTGGTCCTCACTGCCTCCTGGAACCCCTTCAAATGCCCCAGACAATTTGGCCCTCTCTGCTTTCCTGCGCACTCTAGCCTCAAAAGCACCTTTTTTCACTTTCGGCGCCCCCCAGAGGAAAAAAGACAAACGTCCAGCTTTTGCTGCCACAGCAAAGGTGCCAGCGGGGAAAAGTGATGCTGGTCCTCACTGCCTCCTGGAACCCCTTCAAATGCCCCAGACAATTTGGCCCTCTCTGCTTTCCTGCGCACTCTAGCCTCAAAAGCACCTTTTTTCACTTTCGGCGCCCCCCACAAGAAAAAAAAAAAACGTCCAGCTTTTGCTGCCACAGCAAAGGTGCCAGCGGGGAAAAGTGATGCTGGTCCTCACTGCCTCCTGGAACCCCGTCAAATGCCCCAGACAATTTGGCCCTCTCTGCTTTCCTGCGCACTCTAGCCTCAAAAACACCGGTTTTCACTTTCGGCGCCCCCCAGAGGAAAAAAGACAAACGTCCAGCTTTTGCTGCCACAGCAAAGGTGCCAGCGGGGAAAAGTCATGCTGGTCCTCACTGCCTCCTGGAACCCCTTCAAATGCCCCAGACAATTTGGCCCTCTCTGCTTTCCTGCGCACTCTAGCCTCAAAAGCACCTTTTTTCACTTTCGGCGCCCTCCGGAGGAAAAAAGACAAACGTCCAGCTTTTGCTGCCACAGCAAAGGTGCCAGCGGGGAAAAGTGATGCTGGTCCTCACTGCCTCCTGGAACCCCTTCAAATGCCCCAGACAATTTGGCCCTCTCTGCTTTCCTGCGCACTCTAGCCTCAAAAGCACCTTTTTTCACTTTCGGCGCCCCCCAGAGGAAAAAAGACAAACGTCCAGCTTTTGCTGCCACAGCAAAGGTGCCAGCGGGGAAAAGTCATGCTGGTCCTCACTGCCTCCTGGAACCCCTTCAAATGCCCCAGACAATTTGGCCCTCTCTGCTTTCCTGCGCACTCTAGCCTCAAAAGCACCTTTTTTTCACTATCAGCGCCCTCCGGAGGAAAAAAGACAAACGTCCAGCTTTTGCTGCCACAGCAAAGGTGCCAGCGGGGAAAAGTGATGCTGGTCCTCACTGCCTCCTGGAACCCCTTCAAATGCCCCAGACAATTTGGCCCTCTCTGCTTTCCTGCGCACTCTAGCCTCAAAAACACCGGTTTTCACTTTCGGCGCCCCCCAGAGGAAAAAAGACAAACGTCCAGCTTTTGCTGCCACAGCAAAGGTGCCAGCGGGGAAAAGTGATGCTGGTCCTCACTGCCTCCTGGAACCCCTTCAAATGCCCCAGACAATTTGGCCCTCTCTGCTTTCCTGCGCACTCTAGCCTCAAAAACACCGGTTTTCACTTTCGGCGCCCCCCAGAGGAAAAAAGACAAACGTCCAGCTTTTGCTGCCACAGCAAAGGTGCCAGCGGGGAAAAGTGATGCTGGTCCTCACTGCCTCCTGGAACCCCTTCAAATGCCCCAGACAATTTGGCCCTCTCTGCTTTCCTGCGCACTCTAGCCTCAAAAACACCGGTTTTCACTTTCAGCGCTGTTTGGAGCAAAAAAGACAAACGTCCAGCTTTTGCTGCCACAGCAAAGGTGCCAGCGGGGAAAAGTGATGCTGGTCCTCACTGCCTCCTGGAACCCCTTCAAATGCCCCAGACAATTTGGCCCTCTCTGCTTTCCTGCGCACTCTAGCCTCAAAAACACCGCTTTTCATTTTCGGCGCCCCCCGGAGGAAAACAGACAAACGTCCAGCTTTTGCTGCCACAGCAAAGGTGCCAGCGGGGAAAAGTGATGCTGGTCCTCACTGCCTCCTGGAACCCCTTCAAATGCCCCAGACAATTTGGCCCTCTCTGCTTTCCTGCGCACTCTAGCCTCAAAAGCACCTTTTTTCACTTTCGGCGCCCTCCGGAGCAAAAAAGACAAACGTCCAGCTTTTGCTGCCACAGCAAAGGTGCCAGCGGGGAAAAGTGATGCTGGTCCTCAGTGCCTCCTGGAACCCCTTCAAATGCCCCACACAATTTGGCCCTCTCTGCTTTCCTGCGCACTCTAGCCTCAAAAGCACCTATTTCACTTTCGGCGCCCTCTGGAGGAAAAAAGACAAACGTCCAGCTTTTGCTGCCACAGCAAAGGTGCCAGCGGGGAAAAGTGATGCTGGTCCTCACTGCCTCCTGGAACCCCTTCAAATGCCCCAGACAATTTGGCCCTCTCTGCTTTCCTGCGCACTCTAGCCTCAAAAGCACCTTTTTTTCACTATCAGCGCCCTCCGGAGGAAAAAAGACAAACGTCCAGCTTTTGCTGCCACAGCAAAGGTGCCAGCGGGGAAAAGTGATGCTGGTCCTCACTGCCTCCTGGAACCCCTTCAAATGCCCCAGACAATTTGGCCCTCTCTGCTTTCCTGCGCACTCTAGCCTCAAAAGCACCTTTTTTCACTTTCGGCGCCCCCCAGAGTAAAAAAGACAAACGTCCAGCTTTTGCTGCCACAGCAAAGGTGCCAGCGGGGAAAAGTGATGCTGGTCCTCACTGCCTCCTGGAACCCCTTCAAATGCCCCAGACAATTTGGCCCTCTCTGCTTTCCTGCGCACTCTAGCCTCAAAAACACCGGTTTTCACTTTCGGCGCCCCCCAGAGGAAAAAAGACAAACGTCCAGCTTTTGCTGCCACAGCAAAGGTGCCAGCGGGGAAAAGTGATGCTGGTCCTCACTGCCTCCTGGAACCCCGTCAAATGCCCCAGACAATTTGGCCCTCTCTGCTTTCCTGCGCACTCTAGCCTCAAAAACACCGGTTTTCACTTTCAGCGCTGTTTGGAGCAAAAAAGACAAACGTCCAGCTTTTGCTGCCACAGCAAAGGTGCCAGCGGGGAAAAGTCATGCTGGTCCTCACTGCCTCCTGGAACCCCTTCAAATGCCCCAGACAATTTGGCCCTCTCTGCTTTCCTGCGCACTCTAGCCTCAAAAACACCAGTTTTCACTTTCGGCGCCCCCCAGAGGAAAAAAGACAAACGTCCAGCTTTTGCTGCCACAGCAAAGGTGCCAGCGGGGAAAAGTGATGCTGGTCCTCACTGCCTCCTGGAACCCCGTCAAATGCCCCAGACAATTTGGCCCTCTCTGCTTTCCTGCGCACTCTAGCCTCAAAAGCACCTTTTTTCACTTTCGGCGCCCTCCGGAGCAAAAAAGACAAACGTCCAGCTTTTGCTGCCACAGCAAAGGTGCCAGCGGGGAAAAGTGATGCTGGTCCTCACTGCCTCCTGGAACCCCTTCAAATGCCCCAGACAATTTGGCCCTCTCTGCTTTCCTGCGCACTCTAGCCTCAAAAGCACCTTTTTTCACTTTCGGCGCCCCCCAGAGGAAAAAAGACAAACGTCCAGCTTTTGCTGCCACAGCAAAGGTGCCAGCGGGGAAAAGTGATGCTGGTCCTCACTGCCTCCTGGAACCCCTTCAAATGCCCCAGACAATTTGGCCCTCTCTGCTTTCCTGCGCACTCTAGCCTCAAAAACACCGGTTTTCACTTTCGGCGCCCCCCAGAGGAAAAAAGACAAACGTCCAGCTTTTGCTGCCACAGCAAAGGTGCCAGCGGGGAAAAGTGATGCTGGTCCTCACTGCCTCCTTGAACCCCGTCAAATGCCCCAGACAATTTGGCCCTCTCTGCTTTCCTGCGCACTCTAGCCTCAAAAACACCAGTTTTCACTTTCAGCGCTGTTTGGAGCAAAAAAGACAAGCGTCCAGCTTTTGCTGCCACAGCAAAGGTGCCAGCGGGGAAAAGTGATGCTGGTCCTCACTGCCTCCTGGAACCCCTTCAAATGCCCCAGACAATTTGGCCCTCTCTGCTTTCCTGCGCACTCTAGCCTCAAAAACACCGGATTTCACTTTCGGCGCCCCCCAGAGGAAAAAAGACAAACGTCCAGCTTTTGCTGCCACAGCAAAGGTGCCAGCGGGGAAAAGTGATGCTGGTCCTCACTGCCTCCTGGAACCCCTTCAAATGCCCCAGACAATTTGGCCCTCTCTGCTTTCCTGCGCACTCTAGCCTCAAAAGCACCTTTTTTCACTTTCGGCGCCCTCCGGAGCAAAAAAGACAAACGTCCAGCTTTTGCTGCCACAGCAAAGGTGCCAGCGGGGAAAAGTGATGCTGGTCCTCACTGCCTCCTGGAACCCCTTCAAATGCCCCAGACAATTTGGCCCTCTCTGCTTTCCTGCGCACTCTAGGCTCAAAAACACCGGATTTCACTTTCGGCGCCCCCCAGAGGAAAAAAGACAAACGTCCAGCTTTTGCTGCCACAGCAAAGGTGCCAGCGGGGAAAAGTGATGCTGGTCCTCACTGCCTCCTGGAACCCCTTCAAATGCCCCAGACAATTTGGCCCTCTCTGCTTTCCTGCGCACTCTAGCCTCAAAAGCACCTTTTTTCACTTTCGGCGCCCTCCGGAGCAAAAAAGACAAACGTCCAGCTTTTGCTGCCACAGCAAAGGTGCCAGCGGGGAAAAGTCATGCTGGTCCTCACTGCCTCCTGGAACCCCTTCAAATGCCCCAGACAATTTGGCCCTCTCTGCTTTCCTGCGCACTCTAGCCTCAAAAGCACCTTTTTTCACTTTCGGCGCCCTCCGGAGCAAAAAAGACAAACGTCCAGCTTTTGCTGCCACAGCAAAGGTGCCAGCGGGGAAAAGTGATGCTGGTCCTCACTGCCTCCTGGAACCCCTTCAAATGCCCCAGACAATTTGGCCCTCTCTGCTTTCCTGCGCACTCTAGCCTCAAAAGCACCTTTTTTCACTTTCGGCGCCCCCCAGAGGAAAAAAGACAAACGTCCAGCTTTTGCTGCCACAGCAAAGGTGCCAGCGGGGAAAAGTGATGCTGGTCCTCACTGCCTCCTGGAACCCCGTCAAATGCCCCAGACAATTTGGCCCTCTCTGCTTTCCTGCGCACTCTAGCCTCAAAAGCACCTTTTTTCACTTTCGGCGCCCTCCGGAGCAAAAAAGACAAACGTCCAGCTTTTGCTGCCACAGCAAAGGTGCCAGCGGGGAAAAGTGATGCTGGTCCTCACTGCCTCCTGGAACCCCTTCAAATGCCCCAGACAATTTGGCCCTCTCTGCTTTCCTGCGCACTCTAGCCTCAAAAGCACCTTTTTTCACTTTCGGCGCCCCCCAGAGGAAAAAAGACAAACGTCCAGCTTTTGCTGCCACAGCAAAGGTGCCAGCGGGGAAAAGTGATGCTGGTCCTCACTGCCTCCTGGAACCCCTTCAAATGCCCCACACAATTTGGCCCTCTCTGCTTTCCTGCGCACTCTAGCCTCAAAAACACCGGTTTTCACTTTCGGCGCCCCCCAGAGGAAAAAAGACAAACGTCCAGCTTTTGCTGCCACAGCAAAGGTGCCAGCGGGGAAAAGTGATGCTGGTCCTCACTGCCTCCTGGAACCCCGTCAAATGCCCCTGACAATTTGGCCCTCTCTGCTTTCCTGCGCACTCTAGCCTCAAAAACACCGGTTTTCACTTTCAGCGCTGTTTGGAGCAAAAAAGACAAACGTCCAGCTTTTGCTGCCACAGCAAAGGTGCCAGCGGGGAAAAGTGATGCTGGTCCTCACTGCCTCCTGGAACCCCTTCAAATGCCCCAGACAATTTGGCCCTCTCTGCTTTCCTGCGCACTCTAGCCTCAAAAACACCGGTTTTCACTTTCGGCGCCCCCCAGAGGAAAAAAAACAAACGTCCAGCTTTTGCTGCCACAGCAAAGGTGCCAGCGGGGAAAAGTGATGCTGGTCCTCACTGCCTCCTGGAACCCCTTCAAATGCCCCAGACAATTTGGCCCTCTCTGCTTTCCTGCGCACTCTAGCCTCAAAAGCACCTTTTTTCACTTTCGGCGCCCCCCAGAGGAAAAAAGACAAACGTCCAGCTTTTGCTGCCACAGCAAAGGTGCCAGCGGGGAAAAGTGATGCTGGTCCTCACTGCCTCCTGGAACCCCTTCAAATGCCCCAGACAATTTGGCCCTCTCTGCTTTCCTGCGCACTCTAGCCTCAAAAGCACCTTTTTTCACTTTCGGCGCCCTCCGGAGCAAAAAAGACAAACGTCCAGCTTTTGCTGCCACAGCAAAGGTGCCAGCGGGGAAAAGTGATGCTGGTCCTCACTGCCTCCTGGAACCCCTTCAAATGCCCCACACAATTTGGCCCTCTCTGCTTTCCTGCGCACTCTAGCCTCAAAAGCACCTTTTTTCACTTTCGGCGCCCTCCGGAGCAAAAAAGACAAACGTCCAGCTTTTGCTGCCACAGCAAAGGTGCCAGCGGGGAAAAGTCATGCTGGTCCTCACTGCCTCCTGGAACCCCTTCAAATGCCCCAGACAATTTGGCCCTCTCTGCTTTCCTGCGCACTCTAGCCTCAAAAACACCGGTTTTCACTTTCGGCGCCCCCCAGAGGAAAAAAGACAAACGTCCAGCTTTTGCTGCCACAGCAAAGGTGCCAGCGGGGAAAAGTCATGCTGGTCCTCACTGCCTCCTGGAACCCCGTCAAATGCCCCAGACAATTTGGCCCTCTCTGCTTTCCTGCGCACTCTAGCCTCAAAAACACCGGTTTTCACTTTCAGCGCTGTTTGGAGCAAAAAAGACAAGCGTCCAGCTTTTGCTGCCACAGCAAAGGTGCCAGCGGGGAAAAGTGATGCTGGTCCTCACTGCCTCCTGGAACCCCGTCAAATGCCCCAGACAATTTGGCCCTCTCTGCTTTCCTGCGCACTCTAGCCTCAAAAACACCGGTTTTCACTTTCAGCGCTGTTTGGAGCAAAAAAGACAAGCGTCCAGCTTTTGCTGCCACAGCAAAGGTGCCAGCGGGGAAAAGTGATGCTGGTCCTCACTGCCTCCTGGAACCCCTTCAAATGCCCCAGACAATTTGGCCCTCTCTGCTTTCCTGCGCACTCTAGCCTCAAAAGCACCTTTTTTCACTTTCGGCGCCCTCCGGAGCAAAAAAGACAAACGTCCAGCTTTTGCTGCCACAGCAAAGGTGCCAGCGGGGAAAAGTGATGCTGGTCCTCACTGCCTCCTGGAACCCCTTCAAATGCCCCAGACAATTTGGCCCTCTCTGCTTTCCTGCGCACTCTAGCCTCAAAAGCACCTTTTTTTCACTATCAGCGCCCTCCGGAGGAAAAAAGACAAACGTCCAGCTTTTGCTGCCACAGCAAAGGTGCCAGCGGGGAAAAGTGATGCTGGTCCTCACTGCCTCCTGGAACCCCTTCAAATGCCCCAGACAATTTGGCCCTCTCTGCTTTCCTGCGCACTCTAGCCTCAAAAGCACCTTTTTTCACTTTCGGCGCCCCCCAGAGTAAAAAAGACAAACGTCCAGCTTTTGCTGCCACAGCAAAGGTGCCAGCGGGGAAAAGTGATGCTGGTCCTCACTGCCTCCTGGAACCCCTTCAAATGCCCCAGACAATTTGGCCCTCTCTGCTTTCCTGCGCACTCTAGCCTCAAAAACACCGGTTTTCACTTTCGGCGCCCCCCAGAGGAAAAAAGACAAACGTCCAGCTTTTGCTGCCACAGCAAAGGTGCCAGCGGGGAAAAGTGATGCTGGTCCTCACTGCCTCCTGGAACCCCGTCAAATGCCCCAGACAATTTGGCCCTCTCTGCTTTCCTGCGCACTCTAGCCTCAAAAACACCGGTTTTCACTTTCAGCGCTGTTTGGAGCAAAAAAGACAAACGTCCAGCTTTTGCTGCCACAGCAAAGGTGCCAGCGGGGAAAAGTGATGCTGGTCCTCACTGCCTCCTGGAACCCCTTCAAATGCCCCAGACAATTTGGCCCTCTCTGCTTTCCTGCGCACTCTAGCCTCAAAAACACCGGTTTTCACTTTCGGCGCCCCCCAGAGGAAAAAAGACAAACGTCCAGCTTTTGCTGCCACAGCAAAGGTGCCAGCGGGGAAAAGTCATGCTGGTCCTCACTGCCTCCTGGAACCCCTTCAAATGCCCCAGACAATTTGGCCCTCTCTGCTTTCCTGCGCACTCTAGCCTCAAAAGCACCTTTTTTCACTTTCGGCGCCCTCCGGAGGAAAAAAGACAAACGTCCAGCTTTTGCTGCCACAGCAAAGGTGCCAGCGGGGAAAAGTCATGCTGGTCCTCACTGCCTCCTGGAACCCCGTCAAATGCCCCAGACAATTTGGCCCTCTCTGCTTTCCTGCGCACTCTAGCCTCAAAAGCACCTTTTTTCACTTTCGGCGCCCCCCAGAGGAAAAAAGACAAACGTCCAGCTTTTGCTGCCACAGCAAAGGTGCCAGCGGGGAAAAGTGATGCTGGTCCTCACTGCCTCCTGGAACCCCTTCAAATGCCCCAGACAATTTGGCCCTCTCTGCTTTCCTGCGCACTCTAGCCTCAAAAGCACCTTTTTTTCACTATCAGCGCCCTCCGGAGGAAAAAAGACAAACGTCCAGCTTTTGCTGCCACAGCAAAGGTGCCAGCGGGGAAAAGTGATGCTGGTCCTCACTGCCTCCTGGAACCCCTTCAAATGCCCCAGACAATTTGGCCCTCTCTGCTTTCCTGCGCACTCTAGCCTCAAAAACACCGGTTTTCACTTTCGGCGCCCCCCAGAGGAAAAAAGACAAACGTCCAGCTTTTGCTGCCACAGCAAAGGTGCCAGCGGGGAAAAGTGATGCTGGTCCTCACTGCCTCCTGGAACCCCTTCAAATGCCCCAGACAATTTGGCCCTCTCTGCTTTCCTGCGCACTCTAGCCTCAAAAACACCGGTTTTCACTTTCGGCGCCCCCCAGAGGAAAAAAGACAAACGTCCAGCTTTTGCTGCCACAGCAAAGGTGCCAGCGGGGAAAAGTGATGCTGGTCCTCACTGCCTCCTGGAACCCCGTCAAATGCCCCAGACAATTTGGCCCTCTCTGCTTTCCTGCGCACTCTAGCCTCAAAAACACCGGTTTTCACTTTCAGCGCTGTTTGGAGCAAAAAAGACAAACGTCCAGCTTTTGCTGCCACAGCAAAGGTGCCAGCGGGGAAAAGTGATGCTGGTCCTCACTGCCTCCTGGAACCCCTTCAAATGCCCCAGACAATTTGGCCCTCTCTGCTTTCCTGCGCACTCTAGCCTCAAAAACACCGGTTTTCATTTTCGGCGCCCCCCGGAGGAAAACAGACAAACGTCCAGCTTTTGCTGCCACAGCAAAGGTGCCAGCGGGGAAAAGTGATGCTGGTCCTCACTGCCTCCTGGAACCCCTTCAAATGCCCCAGACAATTTGGCCCTCTCTGCTTTCCTGCGCACTCTAGCCTCAAAAGCACCTTTTTTCACTTTCGGCGCCCTCCGGAGCAAAAAAGACAAACGTCCAGCTTTTGCTGCCACAGCAAAGGTGCCAGCGGGGAAAAGTGATGCTGGTCCTCACTGCCTCCTGGAACCCCTTCAAATGCCCCACACAATTTGGCCCTCTCTGCTTTCCTGCGCACTCTAGCCTCAAAAGCACCTTTTTTTCACTATCAGCGCCCTCCGGAGGAAAAAAGACAAACGTCCAGCTTTTGCTGCCACAGCAAAGGTGCCAGCGGGGAAAAGTGATGCTGGTCCTCACTGCCTCCTGGAACCCCTTCAAATGCCCCAGACAATTTGGCCCTCTCTGCTTTCCTGCGCACTCTAGCCTCAAAAGCATTTTTTTTCACTTTCGGCGCCCCCCAGAGGAGAAAAGACAAACGTCCAGCTTTTGCTGCCACAGCAAAGGTGCCAGCGGGGAAAAGTCATGCTGGTCCTCACTGCCTCCTGGAACCCCTTCAAATGCCCCAGACAATTTGGCCCTCTCTGCTTTCCTGCGCACTCTAGCCTCAAAAACACCGGTTTTCACTTTCGGCGCCCCCCAGAGGAAAAAAGACAAACGTCCAGCTTTTGCTGCCACAGCAAAGGTGCCAGCGGGGAAAAGTGATGCTGGTCCTCACTGCCTCCTGGAACCCCGTCAAATGCCCCAGACAATTTGGCCCTCTCTGCTTTCCTGCGCACTCTAGCCTCAAAAACACCGGTTTTCACTTTCAGCGCTGTTTGGAGCAAAAAAGACAAACGTCCAGCTTTTGCTGCCACAGCAAAGGTGCCAGCGGGGAAAAGTGATGCTGGTCCTCACTGCCTCCTGGAACCCCTTCAAATGCCCCAGACAATTTGGCCCTCTCTGCTTTCCTGCGCACTCTAGCCTCAAAAACACCAGTTTTCACTTTCGGCGCCCCCCAGAGGAAAAAAGACAAACGTCCAGCTTTTGCTGCCACAGCAAAGGTGCCAGCGGGGAAAAGTGATGCTGGTCCTCACTGCCTCCTGGAACCCCGTCAAATGCCCCAGACAATTTGGCCCTCTCTGCTTTCCTGCGCACTCTAGCCTCAAAAGCACCTTTTTTCACTTTCGGCGCCCTCCGGAGCAAAAAAGACAAACGTCCAGCTTTTGCTGCCACAGCAAAGGTGCCAGCGGGGAAAAGTGATGCTGGTCCTCACTGCCTCCTGGAACCCCTTCAAATGCCTCAGACAATTTGGCCCTCTCTGCTTTCCTGCGCACTCTAGCCTCAAAAGCACCTTTTTTCACTTTCGGCGCCCTCCGGAGCAAAAAAGACAAACGTCCAGCTTTTGCTGCCACAGCAAAGGTGCCAGCGGGGAAAAGTGATGCTGGTCCTCACTGCCTCCTGGAACCCCTTCAAATGCCCCAGACAATTTGGCCCTCTCTGCTTTCCTGCGCACTCTAGGCTCAAAAACACCGGTTTTTACTTTCGGCGCCCCCCAGAGGAAAAAAGACAAACGTCCAGCTTTTGCTGCCACAGCAAAGGTGCCAGCGGGGAAAAGTCATGCTGGTCCTCACTGCCTCCTGGAACCCCGTCAAATGCCCCAGACAATTTGGCCCTCTCTGCTTTCCTGCGCACTCTAGCCTCAAAAACACCGGTTTTCACTTTCAGCGCTGTTTGGAGCAAAAAAGACAAGCGTCCAGCTTTTGCTGCCACAGCAAAGGTGCCAGCGGGGAAAAGTCATGCTGGTCCTCACTGCCTCCTGGAACCCCTTCAAATGCCCCAGACAATTTGGCCCTCTCTGCTTTCCTGCGCACTCTAGCCTCAAAAACACCGGTTTTCACTTTCGGCGCCCCCCAGAGGAAAAAAGACAAACGTCCAGCTTTTGCTGCCACAGCAAAGGTGCCAGCGGGGAAAAGTGATGCTGGTCCTCACTGCCTCCTGGAACCCCTTCAAATGCCCCAGACAATTTGGCCCTCTCTGCTTTCCTGCGCACTCTAGCCTCAAAAGCACCTTTTTTCACTTTCGGCGCCCTCCGGAGCAAAAAAGACAAACGTCCAGCTTTTGCTGCCACAGCAAAGGTGCCAGCGGGGAAAAGTGATGCTGGTCCTCACTGCCTCCTGGAACCCCTTCAAATGCCCCACACAATTTGGCCCTCTCTGCTTTCCTGCGCACTCTAGCCTCAAAAACACCGGATTTCACTTTCGGCGCCCCCCAGAGGAAAAAAGACAAACGTCCAGCTTTTGCTGCCACAGCAAAGGTGCCAGCGGGGAAAAGTGATGCTGGTCCTCACTGCCTCCTGGAACCCCTTCAAATGCCCCAGACAATTTGGCCCTCTCTGCTTTCCTGCGCACTCTAGCCTCAAAAGCACCTTTTTTCACTTTCGGCGCCCTCCGGAGCAAAAAAGACAAACGTCCAGCTTTTGCTGCCACAGCAAAGGTGCCAGCGGGGAAAAGTCATGCTGGTCCTCACTGCCTCCTGGAACCCCTTCAAATGCCCCAGACAATTTGGCCCTCTCTGCTTTCCTGCGCACTCTAGCCTCAAAAGCACCTTTTTTCACTTTCGGCGCCCCCCAGAGGAAAAAAGACAAACGTCCAGCTTTTGCTGCCACAGCAAAGGTGCCAGCGGGGAAAAGTGATGCTGGTCCTCACTGCCTCCTGGAACCCCTTCAAATGCCCCAGACAATTTGGCCCTCTCTGCTTTCCTGCGCACTCTAGCCTCAAAAGCACCTTTTTTCACTTTAGGCGCCCCGCAGAGGAAAAAGAACAAACGTCCAGCTTTTGCTGCCACAGCAAAGGTGCCAGCGGGGAAAAGTGATGCTGGTCCTCACTGCCTCCTGGAACCCCGTCAAATGCCCCAGACAATTTGGCCCTCTCTGCTTTCCTGCGCACTCTAGCCTCAAAAGCACCTTTTTTCACTTTCGGCGCCCTCCGGAGCAAAAAAGACAAACGTCCAGCTTTTGCTGCCACAGCAAAGGTGCCAGCGGGGAAAAGTGATGCTGGTCCTCACTGCCTCCTGGAACCCCTTCAAATGCCCCAGACAATTTGGCCCTCTCTGCTTTCCTGCGCACTCTAGCCTCAAAAGCACCTTTTTTCACTTTCGGCGCCCCCCAGAGGAAAAAAGACAAACGTCCAGCTTTTGCTGCCACAGCAAAGGTGCCAGCGGGGAAAAGTGATGCTGGTCCTCACTGCCTCCTGGAACCCCTTCAAATGCCCCAGACAATTTGGCCCTCTCTGCTTTCCTGCGCACTCTAGCCTCAAAAGCACCTTTTTTCACTATCAGCGCTGTTTGGAGCAAAGAAGACAAACGTCCAGCTTTTGCTGCCACAGCAAAGGTGCCAGCGGGGAAAAGTGATGCTGGTCCTCACTGCCTCCTGGAACCCCTTCAAATGCCCCAGACAATTTGGCCCTCTCTGCTTTCCTGCGCACTCTAGCCTCAAAAGCACCTTTTTTCACTTTCGGCGCCCCCCACAAGAAAAAAAAAAAACGTCCAGCTTTTGCTGCCACAGCAAAGGTGCCAGCGGGGAAAAGTGATGTTGGTCCTCACTGCCTCCTGGAACACCTTCAAATGCCCCAGACAATTTGGCCCTCTCTGCTTTCCTGCGCACTCTAGCCTCAAAAGCACCTTTTTTCACTTTCGGCGCCCTCCGGAGGAAAAAAGACAAACGTCCAGCTTTTGCTGCCACAGCAAAGGTGCCAGCGGGGAAAAGTGATGCTGGTCCTCACTGCCTCCTGGAACCCCTTCAAATGCCCCAGACAATTTGGCCCTCTCTGCTTTCCTGCGCACTCTAGCCTCAAAAGCACCTTTTTTCACTTTCGGCGCCCCCCAGAGGAAAAAAGACAAACGTCCAGCTTTTGCTGCCACAGCAAAGGTGCCAGCGGGGAAAAGTGATGCTGGTCCTCACTGCCTCCTGGAACCCCTTCAAATGCCCCAGACAATTTGGCCCTCTCTGCTTTCCTGCGCACTCTAGCCTCAAAAGCACCTTTTTTTCACTATCAGCGCCCTCCGGAGGAAAAAAGACAAACGTCCAGCTTTTGCTGCCACAGCAAAGGTGCCAGCGGGGAAAAGTGATGCTGGTCCTCACTGCCTCCTGGAACCCCTTCAAATGCCCCAGACAATTTGGCCCTCTCTGCTTTCCTGCGCACTCTAGCCTCAAAAGCACCTTTTTTCACTTTCGGCGCCCCCCAGAGGAAAAAAGACAAACGTCCAGCTTTTGCTGCCACAGCAAAGGTGCCAGCGGGGAAAAGTCATGCTGGTCCTCACTGCCTCCTGGAACCCCTTCAAATGCCCCAGACAATTTGGCCCTCTCTGCTTTCCTGCGCACTCTAGCCTCAAAAACACCGGTTTTCACTTTCGGCGCCCCCCAGAGGAAAAAAGACAAACGTCCAGCTTTTGCTGCCACAGCAAAGGTGCCAGCGGGGAAAAGTGATGCTGGTCCTCACTGCCTCCTGGAACCCCGTCAAATGCCCCAGACAATTTGGCCCTCTCTGCTTTCCTGCGCACTCTAGCCTCAAAAGCACCTTTTTTCACTATCAGCGCTGTTTGGAGCAAAGAAGACAAACGTCCAGCTTTTGCTGCCACAGCAAAGGTGCCAGCGGGGAAAAGTGATGCTGGTCCTCACTGCCTCCTGGAACCCCTTCAAATGCCCCAGACAATTTGGCCCTCTCTGCTTTCCTGCGCACTCTAGCCTCAAAAACACCGGTTTTCACTTTCGGCGCCCCCCAGAGGAAAAAAGACAAACGTCCAGCTTTTGCTGCCACAGCAAAGGTGCCAGCGGGGAAAAGTCATGCTGGTCCTCACTGCCTCCTGGAACCCCTTCAAATGCCCCAGACAATTTGGCCCTCTCTGCTTTCCTGCGCACTCTAGCCTCAAAAGCACCTTTTTTCACTTTCGGCGCCCCCCAGAGGAAAAAAGACAAACGTCCAGCTTTTGCTGCCACAGCAAAGGTGCCAGCGGGGAAAAGTCATGCTGGTCCTCACTGCCTCCTGGAACCCCTTCAAATGCCCCAGACAATTTGGCCCTCTCTGCTTTCCTGCGCACTCTAGCCTCAAAAGCACCTTTTTTCACTTTCGGCGCCCTCCGGAGGAAAAAAGACAAACGTCCAGCTTTTGCTGCCACAGCAAAGGTGCCAGCGGGGAAAAGTGATGCTGGTCCTCACTGCCTCCTGGAACCCCTTCAAATGCCCCAGACAATTTGGCCCTCTCTGCTTTCCTGCGCACTCTAGCCTCAAAAGCACCTTTTTTCACTTTCGGCGCCCCCCAGAGGAAAAAAGACAAACGTCCAGCTTTTGCTGCCACAGCAAAGGTGCCAGCGGGGAAAAGTGATGCTGGTCCTCACTGCCTCCTGGAACCCCGTCAAATGCCCCAGACAATTTGGCCCTCTCTGCTTTCCTGCGCACTCTAGCCTCAAAAACACCGGTTTTCACTTTCAGCGCTGTTTGGAGCAAAAAAGACAAACGTCCAGCTTTTGCTGCCACAGCAAAGGTGCCAGCGGGGAAAAGTGATGCTGGTCCTCACTGCCTCCTGGAACCCCTTCAAATGCCCCAGACAATTTGGCCCTCTCTGCTTTCCTGCGCACTCTAGCCTCAAAAACACCGGTTTTCACTTTCGGCGCACTCCGGAGGAAAAAAGACAAACGTCCAGCTTTTGCTGCCACAGCAAAGGTGCCAGCGGGGAAAAGTGATGCTGGTCCTCACTGCCTCCTGGAACCCCTTCAAATGCCCCAGACAATTTGGCCCTCTCTGCTTTCCTGCGCACTCTAGCCTCAAAAGCACCTTTTTTCACTTTCGGCGCCCTCCGGAGGAAAAAAGACAAACGTCCAGCTTTTGCTGCCACAGCAAAGGTGCCAGCGGGGAAAAGTGATGCTGGTCCTCACTGCCTCCTGGAACCCCTTCAAATGCCCCAGACAATTTGGCCCTCTCTACTTTCCTGCGCACTCTAGCCTCAAAAGAACGTTTTTTCACTTTCGGCGCCCCCCCAGAGGAAAAAAGACAAACGTCCAGCTTTTGCTGCCACAGCAAAGGTGCCAGCGGGGAAAAGTCATGCTGGTCCTCACTGCCTCCTGGAACCCCTTCAAATGCCCCAGACAATTTGGCCCTCTCTGCTTTCCTGCGCACTCTAGCCTCAAAAACACCGGTTTTCACTTTCGGCGCCCCCCAGAGGAAAAAAGACAAACGTCCAGCTTTTGCTGCCACAGCAAAGGTGCCAGCGGGGAAAAGTCATGCTGGTCCTCACTGCCTCCTGGAACCCCTTCAAATGCCCCAGACAATTTGGCCCTCTCTGCTTTCCTGCGCACTCTAGCCTCAAAAACACCGGTTTTCACTTTCGGCGCCCCCCAGAGGAAAAAAGACAAACGTCCAGCTTTTGCTGCCACAGCAAAGGTGCCAGCGGGGAAAAGTGATGCTGGTCCTCACTGCCTCCTGGAACCCCGTCAAATGCCCCAGACAATTTGGCCCTCTCTGCTTTCCTGCGCACTCTAGCCTCAAAAGCACCTTTTTTCACTTTCGGCGCCCTCCGGAGGAAAAAAGACAAACGTCCAGCTTTTGCTGCCACAGCAAAGGTGCCAGCGGGGAAAAGTGATGCTGGTCCTCACTGCCTCCTGGAACCCCTTCAAATGCCCCAGACAATTTGGCCCTCTCTGCTTTCCTGCGCACTCTAGCCTCAAAAGCACCTATTTCACTTTCGGCGCCCCCCAGAGGAAAAAAGACAAACGTCCAGCTTTTGCTGCCACAGCAAAGGTGCCAGCGGGGAAAAGTGATGCTGGTCCTCACTGCCTCCTGGAACCCCTTCAAATGCCCCAGACAATTTGGCCCTCTCTACTTTCCTGCGCACTCTAGCCTCAAAAGCACCTTTTTTCAATTTCGGCGCCCCCCAGAGGAAAAAAGACAAACGTCCAGCTTTTGCTGCCACAGCAAAGGTGCCAGCGGGGAAAAGTCATGCTGGTCCTCACTGCCTCCTGGAACCCCTTCAAATGCCCCAGACAATTTGGCCCTCTCTGCTTTCCTGCGCACTCTAGCCTCAAAAACACCGGTTTTCACTTTCGGCGCCCCCCAGAGGAAAAAAGACAAACGTCCAGCTTTTGCTGCCACAGCAAAGGTGCCAGCGGGGAAAAGTCATGCTGGTCCTCACTGCCTCCTGGAACCCCTTCAAATGCCCCAGACAATTTGGCCCTCTCTGCTTTCCTGCGCACTCTAGCCTCAAAAACACCGGTTTTCACTTTCAGCGCTGTTTGGAGCAAAAAAGACAAACGTCCAGCTTTTGCTGCCACAGCAAAGGTGCCAGCGGGGAAAAGTGATGCTGGTCCTCACTGCCTCCTGGAACCCCTTCAAATGCCCCAGACAATTTGGCCCTCTCTGCTTTCCTGCGCACTCTAGCCTCAAAAACACCGGTTTTCACTTTCGGCGCACCCCGGAGGAAAAAAGACAAACGTCCAGCTTTTGCTGCCACAGCAAAGGTGCCAGCGGGGAAAAGTCATGCTGGTCCTCACTGCCTCCTGGAACCCCTTCAAATGCCCCAGACAATTTGGCCCTCTCTGCTTTCCTGCGCACTCTAGCCTCAAAAACACCGGTTTTCACTTTCAGCGCCCTCCGGAGCAAAAAAGACAAACGTCCAGCTTTTGCTGCCACAGCAAAGGTGCCAGCGGGGAAAAGTCATGCTGGTCCTCACTGCCTCCTGGAACCCCTTCAAATGCCCCAGACAATTTGGCCCTCTCTGCTTTCCTGCGCACTCTAGCCTCAAAAGCACCTTTTTTCACTTTCGGCGCCCCCCAGAGGAAAAAAGACAAACGTCCAGCTTTTGCTGCCACAGCAAAGGTGCCAGCGGGGAAAAGTGATGCTGGTCCTCACTGCCTCCTGGAACCCCGTCAAATGCCCCAGACAATTTGGCCCTCTCTGCTTTCCTGCGCACTCTAGCCTCAAAAACACCGGTTTTCACTTTCAGCGCTGTTTGGAGCAAAGAAGACAAACGTCCAGCTTTTGCTGCCACAGCAAAGGTGCCAGCGGGGAAAAGTGATGCTGGTCCTCACTGCCTCCTGGAACCCCTTCAAATGCCCCAGACAATTTGGCCCTCTCTGCTTTCCTGCGCACTCTAGCCTCTAAAACACCGGATTTCACTTTCGGCGCCCCCCAGAGGAAAAAAGACAAACGTCCAGCTTTTGCTGCCACAGCAAAGGTGCCAGCGGGGAAAAGTGATGCTGGTCCTCACTGCCTCCTGGAACCCCTTCAAATGCCCCAGACAATTTGGCCCTCTCTGCTTTCCTGCGCACTCTAGCCTCAAAAGCACCTTTTTTCACTTTCGGCGCCCTCCGGAGGAAAAAAGACAAACGTCCAGCTTTTGCTGCCACAGCAAAGGTGCCAGCGGGGAAAAGTGATGCTGGTCCTCACTGCCTCCTGGAACCCCTTCAAATGCCCCAGACAATTTGGCCCTCTCTGCTTTCCTGCGCACTCTAGCCTCAAAAGCACCTTTTTTCACTTTCGGCGCCCTCCGGAGCAAAAAAGACAAACGTCCAGCTTTTGCTGCCACAGCAAAGGTGCCAGCGGGGAAAAGTCATGCTGGTCCTCACTGCCTCCTGGAACCCCTTCAAATGCCCCAGACAATTTGGCCCTCTCTGCTTTCCTGCGCACTCTAGCCTCAAAAGCACCTTTTTTCACTTTCGGCGCCCCCCAGAGGAAAAAAGACAAACGTCCAGCTTTTGCTGCCACAGCAAAGGTGCCAGCGGGGAAAAGTGATGCTGGTCCTCACTGCCTCCTGGAACCCCTTCAAATGCCCCAGACAATTTGGCCCTCTCTGCTTTCCTGCGCACTCTAGCCTCAAAAGCACCTTTTTTCACTATCAGCGCTGTTTGGAGCAAAGAAGACAAACGTCCAGCTTTTGCTGCCACAGCAAAGGTGCCAGCGGGGAAAAGTCATGCTGGTCCTCACTGCCTCCTGGAACCCCTTCAAATGCCCCAGACAATTTGGCCCTCTCTGCTTTCCTGCGCACTCTAGCCTCAAAAGCACCTTTTTTCACTTTCGGCGCCCCCCAGAAGAAAAAAAAAAAACGTCCAGCTTTTGCTGCCACAGCAAAGGTGCCAGCGGGGAAAAGTGATGCTGGTCCTCACTGCCTCCTGGAACCCCTTCAAATGCCCCAGACAATTTGGCCCTCTCTGCTTTCCTGCGCACTCTAGCCTCAAAAACACCGGATTTCACTTTCGGCGCCCCCCAGAGGAAAAAAGACAAACGTCCAGCTTTTGCTGCCACAGCAAAGGTGCCAGCGGGGAAAAGTGATGCTGGTCCTCACTGCCTCCTGGAACCCCTTCAAATGCCCCAGACAATTTGGCCCTCTCTGCTTTCCTGCGCACTCTAGCCTCAAAAGCACCTTTTTTCACTTTCGGCGCCCTCCGGAGGAAAAAAGACAAACGTCCAGCTTTTGCTGCCACAGCAAAGGTGCCAGCGGGGAAAAGTGATGCTGGTCCTCACTGCCTCCTGGAACCCCTTCAAATGCCCCAGACAATTTGGCCCTCTCTGCTTTCCTGCGCACTCTAGCCTCAAAAGCACCTTTTTTCACTTTCGGCGCCCTCCGGAGGAAAAAAGACAAACGTCCAGCTTTTGCTGCCACAGCAAAGGTGCCAGCGGGGAAAAGTCATGCTGGTCCTCACTGCCTCCTGGAACCCCTTCAAATGCCCCAGACAATTTGGCCCTCTCTGCTTTCCTGCGCACTCTAGCCTCAAAAGCACCTTTTTTCACTTTCGGCGCCCCCCAGAAGAAAAAAGACAAACGTCCAGCTTTTGCTGCCACAGCAAAGGTGCCAGCGGGGAAAAGTGATGCTGGTCCTCACTGCCTCCTGGAACCCCTTCAAATGCCCCAGACAATTTGGCCCTCTCTGCTTTCCTGCGCACTCTAGCCTCAAAAGCACCTTTTTTCACTATCAGCGCTGTTTGGAGCAAAGAAGACAAACGTCCAGCTTTTGCTGCCACAGCAAAGGTGCCAGCGGGGAAAAGTCATGCTGGTCCTCACTGCCTCCTGGAACCCCTTCAAATGCCCCAGACAATTTGGCCCTCTCTGCTTTCCTGCGCACTCTAGCCTCAAAAGCAACTTTTTTTCACTTTCGGCGCCCCCCAGAAGAAAAAAAAAAAACGTCCAGCTTTTGCTGCCACAGCAAAGGTGCCAGCGGGGAAAAGTGATGCTGGTCCTCACTGCCTCCTGGAACCCCTTCAAATGCCCCAGACAATTTGGCCCTCTCTGCTTTCCTGCGCACTCTAGCCTCAAAAGCACCTTTTTTCACTTTCGGCGCCCTCCGGAGGAAAAAAGACAAACGTCCAGCTTTTGCTGCCACAGCAAAGGTGCCAGCGGGGAAAAGTCATGCTGGTCCTCACTGCCTCCTGGAACCCCTTCAAATGCCCCAGACAATTTGGCCCTCTCTGCTTTCCTGCGCACTCTAGCCTCAAAAGCACCTTTTTTCACTTTCGGCGCCCCCCAGAGCAAAAAAGACAAACGTCCAGCTTTTGCTGCCACAGCAAAGGTGCCAGCGGGGAAAAGTGATGCTGGTCCTCACTGCCTCCTGGAACCCCTTCAAATGCCCCAGACAATTTGGCCCTCTCTGCTTTCCTGCGCACTCTAGCCTCAAAAGCACATTTTTTTCACTATCAGCGCCCTCCGGAGGAAAAAAGACAAACGTCCAGCTTTTGCTGCCACAGCAAAGGTGCCAGCGGGGAAAAGTCATGCTGGTCCTCACTGCCTCCTGGAACCCCTTCAAATGCCCCAGACAATTTGGCCCTCTCTGCTTTCCTGCGCACTCTAGCCTCAAAAGCACCTTTTTTCACTTTCGGCGCCCTCCGGAGCAAAAAAGACAAACGTCCAGCTTTTGCTGCCACAGCAAAGGTGCCAGCGGGGAAAAGTGATGCTGGTCCTCACTGCCTCCTGGAACCCCTTCAAATGCCCCAGACAATTTGGCCCTCTCTGCTTTCCTGCGCACTCTAGCCTCAAAAACACCGGTTTTCACTTTCGGCGCCCCCCAGAGGAAAAAAGACAAACGTCCAGCTTTTGCTGCCACAGCAAAGGTGCCAGCGGGGAAAAGTCATGCTGGTCCTCACTGCCTCCTGGAACCCCTTCAAATGCCCCAGACAATTTGGCCCTCTCTGCTTTCCTGCGCACTCTAGCCTCAAAAACACCAGTTTTCACTTTCGGCGCCCCCCAGAGGAAAAAAGACAAACGTCCAGCTTTTGCTGCCACAGCAAAGGTGCCAGCGGGGAAAAGTGATGCTGGTCCTCACTGCCTCCTGGAACCCCTTCAAATGCCCCAGACAATTTGGCCCTCTCTGCTTTCCTGCGCACTCTAGCCTCAAAAACACCGGTTTTCACTTTCGGCGCCCCCCAGAGGAAAAAAGACAAGCGTCCAGCTTTTGCTGCCACAGCAAAGGTGCCAGCGGGGAAAAGTGATGCTGGTCCTCACTGCCTCCTGGAACCCCGTCAAATGCCCCAGACAATTTGGCCCTCTCTGCTTTCCTGCGCACTCTAGCCTCAAAAGCACCTTTTTTCACTATCAGCGCTGTTTGGAGCAAAGAAGACAAACGTCCAGCTTTTGCTGCCACAGCAAAGGTGCCAGCGGGGAAAAGTGATGCTGGTCCTCACTGCCTCCTGGAACCCCTTCAAATGCCCCAGACAATTTGGCCCTCTCTGCTTTCCTGCGCACTCTAGCCTCAAAAGCACCTTTTTTCACTTTCGGCGCCCCCCAGAAGAAAAAAAATAAACGTCCAGCTTTTGCTGCCACAGCAAAGGTGCCAGCGGGGAAAAGTGATGCTGGTCCTCACTGCCTCCTGGAACCCCTTCAAATGCCCCAGACAATTTGGCCCTCTCTGCTTTCCTGCGCACTCTAGCCTCAAAAACACCGGTTTTCACTTTCGGCGCCCCCCAGAGGAAAAAAGACAAACGTCCAGCTTTTGCTGCCACAGCAAAGGTGCCAGCGGGGAAAAGTCATGCTGGTCCTCACTGCCTCCTGGAACCCCTTCAAATGCCCCAGACAATTTGGCCCTCTCTGCTTTCCTGCGCACTCTAGCCTCAAAAACACCAGTTTTCACTTTCGGCGCCCCCCAGAGGAAAAAAGACAAACGTCCAGCTTTTGCTGCCACAGCAAAGGTGCCAGCGGGGAAAAGTGATGCTGGTCCTCACTGCCTCCTGGAACCCCGTCAAATGCCCCAGACAATTTGGCCCTCTCTGCTTTCCTGCGCACTCTAGCCTCAAAAGCACCTTTTTTCACTTTCGGCGCCCTCCGGAGCAAAAAAGACAAACGTCCAGCTTTTGCTGCCACAGCAAAGGTGCCAGCGGGGAAAAGTCATGCTGGTCCTCACTGCCTCCTGGAACCCCTTCAAATGCCCCAGACAATTTGGCCCTCTCTGCTTTCCTGCGCACTCTAGCCTCAAAAGCACCTTTTTTCACTTTCGGCGCCCTCCGGAGCAAAAAAGACAAACGTCCAGCTTTTGCTGCCACAGCAAAGGTGCCAGCGGGGAAAAGTGATGCTGGTCCTCACTGCCTCCTGGAACCCCTTCAAATGCCCCAGACAATTTGGCCCTCTCTGCTTTCCTGCGCACTCTAGCCTCAAAAACACCGCTTTTCACTTTCGGCGCCCCCCAGAGGAAAAAAGACAAACGTCCAGCTTTTGCTGCCACAGCAAAGGTGCCAGCGGGGAAAAGTGATGCTGGTCCTCACTGCCTCCTGGAACCCCGTCAAATGCCCCAGACAATTTGGCCCTCTCTGCTTTCCTGCGCACTCTAGCCTCAAAAACACCGGTTTTCACTTTCAGCGCTGTTTGGAGCAAAAAAGACAAGCGTCCAGCTTTTGCTGCCACAGCAAAGGTGCCAGCGGGGAAAAGTGATGCTGGTCCTCACTGCCTCCTGGAACCCCTTCAAATGCCCCAGACAATTTGGCCCTCTCTGCTTTCCTGCGCACTCTAGCCTCAAAAGCACCTTTTTTCACTTTCGGCGCCCTCCGGAGCAAAAAAGACAAACGTCCAGCTTTTGCTGCCACAGCAAAGGTGCCAGCGGGGAAAAGTGATGCTGGTCCTCACTGCCTCCTGGAACCCCTTCAAATGCCCCAGACAATTTGGCCCTCTCTGCTTTCCTGCGCACTCTAGCCTCAAAAGCACCTTTTTTCACTTTCGGCGCCCCCAGAGGAAAAAAGACAAACGTCCAGCTTTTGCTGCCACAGCAAAGGTGGCAGCGGGGAAAAGTGATGCTGGTCCTCACTGCCTCCTGGAACCCCTTCAAATGCCCCAGACAATTTGGCCCTCTCTGCTTTCCTGCGCACTCTAGCCTCAAAAGCACCTTTTTTCACTTTCGGCGCCCTCCGGAGCAAAAAAGACAATCGTCCAGCTTTTGCTGCCACAGCAAAGGTGCCAGCGGGGAAAAGTGATGCTGGTCCTCACTGCCTCCTGGAACCCCTTCAAATGCCCCAGACAATTTGGCCCTCTCTGCTTTCCTGCGCACTCTAGCCTCAAAAGCACCTTTTTTCACTTTCGGCGCCCTCCGGAGCAAAAAAGACAAACGTCCAGCTTTTGCTGCCACAGCAAAGGTGCCAGCGGGGAAAAGTCATGCTGGTCCTCACTGCCTCCTGGAACCCCTTCAAATGCCCCAGACAATTTGGCCCTCTCTGCTTTCCTGCGCACTCTAGCCTCAAAAGCACCTTTTTTCACTTTCGGCGCCCCCCAGAGGAAAAAAGACAAACGTCCAGCTTTTGCTGCCACAGCAAAGGTGCCAGCGGGGAAAAGTGATGCTGGTCCTCACTGCCTCCTGGAACCCCTTCAAATGCCCCAGACAATTTGGCCCTCTCTGCTTTCCTGCGCACTCTAGCCTCAAAAGCACCTTTTTTTCACTATCAGCGCCCTCCGGAGGAAAAAAGACAAACGTCCAGCTTTTGCTGCCACAGCAAAGGTGCCAGCGGGGAAAAGTGATGCTGGTCCTCACTGCCTCCTGGAACCCCTTCAAATGCCCCAGACAATTTGGCCCTCTCTGCTTTCCTGCGCACTCTAGCCTCAAAAGCACCTTTTTTCACTTTCGGCGCCCCCCAGAGGAAAAAAGACAAACGTCCAGCTTTTGCTGCCACAGCAAAGGTGCCAGCGGGGAAAAGTGATGCTGGTCCTCACTGCCTCCTGGAACCCCTTCAAATGCCCCAGACAATTTGGCCCTCTCTGCTTTCCTGCGCACTCTAGCCTCAAAAACACCGGTTTTCACTTTCGGCGCCCCCCAGAGGAAAAAAGACAAACGTCCAGCTTTTGCTGCCACAGCAAAGGTGCCAGCGGGGAAAAGTGATGCTGGTCCTCACTGCCTCCTGGAACCCCGTCAAATGCCCCAGACAATTTGGCCCTCTCTGCTTTCCTGCGCACTCTAGCCTCAAAAGCACCTTTTTTCACTATCAGCGCTGTTTGGAGCAAAGAAGACAAACGTCCAGCTTTTGCTGCCACAGCAAAGGTGCCAGCGGGGAAAAGTGATGCTGGTCCTCACTGCCTCCTGGAACCCCTTCAAATGCCCCAGACAATTTGGCCCTCTCTGCTTTCCTGCGCACTCTAGCCTCAAAAGCACCTTTTTTCACTTTCGGCGCCCCCCACAAGAAAAAAAAAAAACGTCCAGCTTTTGCTGCCACAGCAAAGGTGCCAGCGGGGAAAAGTGATGCTGGTCCTCACTGCCTCCTGGAACACCTTCAAATGCCCCAGACAATTTGGCCCTCTCTGCTTTCCTGCGCACTCTAGCCTCAAAAACACCGGTTTTCACTTTCGGCGCCCCCCAGAGGAAAAAAGACAAACGTCCAGCTTTTGCTGCCACAGCAAAGGTGCCAGCGGGGAAAAGTCATGCTGGTCCTCACTGCCTCCTGGAACCCCTTCAAATGCCCCAGACAATTTGGCCCTCTCTGCTTTCCTGCGCACTCTAGCCTCAAAAGCACCTTTTTTTCACTATCAGCGCCCTCCGGAGGAAAAAAGACAAACGTCCAGCTTTTGCTGCCACAGCAAAGGTGCCAGCGGGGAAAAGTGATGCTGGTCCTCACTGCCTCCTGGAACCCCTTCAAATGCCCCAGACAATTTGGCCCTCTCTGCTTTCCTGCGCACTCTAGCCTCAAAAGCACCTTTTTTCACTTTCGGCGCCCCCCAGAGGAAAAAAGACAAACGTCCAGCTTTTGCTGCCACAGCAAAGGTGCCAGCGGGGAAAAGTGATGCTGGTCCTCACTGCCTCCTGGAACCCCTTCAAATGCCCCAGACAATTTGGCCCTCTCTGCTTTCCTGCGCACTCTAGCCTCAAAAACACCGGTTTTCACTTTCGGCGCCCCCCAGAGGAAAAAAGACAAACGTCCAGCTTTTGCTGCCACAGCAAAGGTGCCAGCGGGGAAAAGTGATGCTGGTCCTCACTGCCTCCTGGAACCCCGTCAAATGCCCCAGACAATTTGGCCCTCTCTGCTTTCCTGCGCACTCTAGCCTCAAAAACACCGGTTTTCACTTTCAGCGCTGTTTGGAGCAAAAAAGACAAGCGTCCAGCTTTTGCTGCCACAGCAAAGGTGCCAGCGGGGAAAAGTGATGCTGGTCCTCACTGCCTCCTGGAACCCCTTCAAATGCCCCAGACAATTTGGCCCTCTCTGCTTTCCTGCGCACTCTAGCCTCAAAAACACCGGTTTTCACTTTCGGCGCACCCCGGAGGAAAAAAGACAAACGTCCAGCTTTTGCTGCCACAGCAAAGGTGCCAGCGGGGAAAAGTGATGCTGGTCCTCACTGCCTCCTGGAACCCCTTCAAATGCCCCAGACAATTTGGCCCTCTCTGCTTTCCTGCGCACTCTAGCCTCAAAAGCACCTTTTTTCACTTTCGGCGCCCTCCGGAGCAAAAAAGACAAACGTCCAGCTTTTGCTGCCACAGCAAAGGTGCCAGCGGGGAAAAGTCATGCTGGTCCTCACTGCCTCCTGGAACCCCTTCAAATGCCCCAGACAATTTGGCCCTCTCTGCTTTCCTGCGCACTCTAGCCTCAAAAACACCGGTTTTCACTTTCGGCGCCCCCCAGAGGAAAAAAGACAAACGTCCAGCTTTTGCTGCCACAGCAAAGGTGCCAGCGGGGAAAAGTGATGCTGGTCCTCACTGCCTCCTGGAACCCCTTCAAATACCCCAGACAATTTGGCCCTCTCTGCTTTCCTGCGCACTCTAGCCTCAAAAGCACCTTTTTTCACTTTCGGCGCCCCCCAGAGGAAAAAAGACAAACGTCCAGCTTTTGCTGCCACAGCAAAGGTGCCAGCGGGGAAAAGTCATGCTGGTCCTCACTGCCTCCTGGAACCCCTTCAAATGCCCCAGACAATTTGGCCCTCTCTGCTTTCCTGCGCACTCTAGCCTCAAAAACACCGGTTTTCACTTTCGGCGCCCCCCAGAGGAAAAAAGACAAACGTCCAGCTTTTGCTGCCACAGCAAAGGTGCCAGCGGGGAAAAGTGATGCTGGTCCTCACTGCCTCCTGGAACCCCTTCAAATGCCCCAGACAATTTGGCCCTCTCTGCTTTCCTGCGCACTCTAGCCTCAAAAACACCGGTTTTCACTTTCGGCGCCCCCCAGAGGAAAAAAGACAAACGTCCAGCTTTTGCTGCCACAGCAAAGGTGCCAGCGGGGAAAAGTCATGCTGGTCCTCACTGCCTCCTGGAACCCCTTCAAATGCCCCAGACAATTTGGCCCTCTCTGCTTTCCTGCGCACTCTAGCCTCAAAAACACCGGTTTTCACTTTCGGCGCCCCCCAGAGGCAAAAAAGACAAACGTCCAGCTTTTGCTGCCACAGCAAAGGTGCCAGCGGGGAAAAGTGATGCTGGTCCTCACTGCCTCCTGGAACCCCTTCAAATGCCCCAGACAATTTAGCCCTCTCTGCTTTCCTGCAGACTCTATCCTCAAAAGCACCTTTCTCACTCTCAGCAGCCTCCGGAGCAAAAAAGAAAAACGTCCGGCTTTTGCTGCCACAGCAAAGGTGCCAGAGGGGAAAAGTGTTGCTGGTCCTCACTGCCTCCTGGAACCCCTTCAAATGCCCCAGACAATTTGGCCCTCTCTGCTTTCCTGCAGAATCTATCATCAAAAGCACCTTTTTTCACTTTCGGCGGTGTTTGGAGCAAAAAAGACAAACGTCTAGCTTTTGCTGCCACAGCAAAGGTGCCAGCGAGGAAAAGTGATGCTGGTCCTCCCTGCCTCCTGGAACACCTTCAAATGCCCCAGACAATTTCGCCCTCTCTGCTTTCCTGCAGACTCTATCCTCAAAAGCACCTTTTTTCAATTTCGGCGGTGTTTGGAGCAAAAAAGACAAACGTCCAGCTTTTGCTGCCACAGCAAAGGTGCCAGCGAGGAAAAGTGATGCTGGTCCTCACT
>NW_028128691.1:0-27000 GCF_965231255.1 Vanellus vanellus | reverse complement strand
GCCAAATTGTCTGGGGCATTTGAAGGGGTTCCAGGAGGCAGTGAGGACCAGCATCACTTTTCCCCGCTGTCACGTTTGCTGTGGCAGCAAAAGCTGGACGTTTGTCTTATTTGCATCAAACTACGCCGAAAGTGAAAAAAGGTGCTTTTGAGGCTAGAGTGCGCAGGAAAGCAGAGAGGGCCAAATTGTCTGGGGCATTTGAAGGGGTTCCAGGAGGCAGTGAGGACCAGCATCACTTTTCCCCGCTGGCACCTTTGCTGTGGCAGCAAAAGCTGGACGTTTGTCTTTTTTGCTCTAAACAGCGCAGAAAGTGAAAAAAGGTGCTTTTGAGGCTAGAGTCCGCAGGAAAGCAGAGAGGGCCAAATTGTCTGGGGCATTTGAAGGGGTTCCAGGAGGCAGTGAGGACCAGCATCACTTTTCCCCGCTGTCACGTTTGCTGTGGCAGCAAAAGCTGGACTTTTGTCTTATTTGCATCAAACAGCGCCGAAAGTGAAAAAAGGTGCTTTTGAGGATAGAGTGCGCAGGAAAGCAGAGAGGGCCAAATTGTCTGGGGCATTTGAAGGGGTTCCACGAGGCAGTGAGGACCAGCATCACTTTTCCACGCTAGCACCTTTGCTGTGGCAGCAAAACCTGGACTTTTGTCTTTTTTTTTCCGGAGAGCGCCGAAAGTCAAAAAAGGTGCTTTTGAGGCTAGAGTGCGCAGGAAAGCAGAGAGGGCCAAATTGTCTGGGGCATTTGAAGGTGTTCCAGGAGGCAGTGAGGACCAGCATCACTTTTCCCCGCTGGCACCTTTGCTGTGGCAGCAAAACCCAGACGTTTGTCTTTTTTGCTCCAAACAGCGCCGAAAGTGAAAACAGGTGCTTTTGAGGATGGAGTCTGCAGGAAAGCAGAGAGGGCCAAATTGTCTGGGGCATTTGAAGGGGTTCCAGGAGGCAGTGAGGACCAGCATCACTTTTCCCCGCTGGCACCTTTGCTTTGGCAGCAAAAGCTGGACGTTTGTCTTTTTTGCTCCAAACAGCGCTGAAAATGAAAAAAGGTGCTTTTGAGGCTAGAGTGCGCAGGGAAGCAAAGAGGGCCAAATTGTCTGGGGCATTTGAAGGGGTTCCAGGAGGCAGTGAGGACCAGCATCACTTTTCCCCGCTGGCACCTTTGCTGTGGCAGCAAAACCCGGACGTTTGTCTTTTTTGCTCCAATCAGCGTTGAAAGTGAAAAATTGTGCTTTTGAGGCTAGAGTGCGCAGGAAAGCAGAGAGGGCCAAATTGTCTGGGGCATTTGAAGGGGTTCCAGGAGGCAGTGAGGACCAGCATCACTTTTCCCCGCTGGCACCTTTGCTGTGGCAGCAAAAGCTGGACGTTTGTCTTTTTTGCATCAAATAGCGCCGAAAGTGAAAAAAAGTTGTTTTGAGGCTAGAGTCCGCAGGAAAGCAGAGAGGGCCAAATTGTCTGGGGCATTAGAAGGGGTTCCAGGAGGCAGTGAGGACCAGCATCACTTTTCCCCGCTGGCACCTTTGCTGTGGCAGCAAAAGCTGGACGTTTGTCTTTTTTCCTCCGGGGGGTGCCGAAAGTCAAAAAAAGGTGCTTTCGAGGCTAGAGTCTGCAGGAAAGCAGAGAGGGCCAAATTATCTGGGGCATTTGAAGGGGTTCCAGGAGGCAGTGAGGACCAGCATCACTTTTCCCCGCTGGCACCTTTGCTGTGGCAGCAAAACCCGGACGTTTGTCTTTTTTGCTCCAAACAGCGCAGAAAGTTAAAAAAAGGTGCTTTTGAGGCTAGAGTTAGCAGGAAAGCAGAGAGGGCCAAATTGTCTGGGGCATTTGAAGGTGTTCCAGGAGGCAGTGAGGACCAGCATCACTTTTCCCCGCTGGCACCTTTGCTGTGGCAGCAAAACCTGGACATTTGTCTTTTTTGCTCCAAACAGCGTTGAAATGAAAAAAGGTGCTTTTGAGGCTAGAGTTACCAGGAAAGCAGAGAGGGCCAAATTGTCTGGAGCATTTGAAGGGGTTCCAGGAGGCAGTGAGGACCAGCATCACTTTTCCCCGCTGTCACGTTTGCTGTGGCAGCAAAAGCTGGACGTTTGTCTTATTTGCATCAAACAGCGCCGAAAGTGAAAAAAGGTGCTTTTGAGGATAGAGTGCGCAGGAAAGCAGAGAGGGCCAAATTGTCTGGGGCATTTGAAGGGGTTCCAGGAGGCAGTGAGGACCAGCATCACTTTTCCACGCTAGCACCTTTGCTGTGGCAGCAAAACCTGGACGTTTGTCTTTTTTTTTCCGGAGAGCGCCGAAAGTGAAAAAAGGTGCTTTTGAGGCTAGAGTCCGCAGGAAAGCAGAGAGGGCCAAATTGTCTGGGGCATTTGAAGGTGTTCCAGGAGGCAGTGAGGACCAGCATCACTTTTCCCCCCTGGCACCTTTGCTGTGGCAGCAAAACCCAGACGTTTGTCTTTTTTGCTCCAAACAGCGCCGAAAGTGAAAACAGGTGCTTTTGAGGCTAGAGTCCGCAGGAAAGCAGAGAGGGCCAAATTGTCTGGGGCATTTGAAGGGGTTCTAGGAGGCAGTGAGGACCAGCATCACTTTTCCCCGCTGGCACCTTTGCTGTGGCAGCAAAAGCTGGACGTTTGTCTTTTTTCTTCCGGAGCGTGTCGAAAGTGAAAAAAGGTGCTTTTGAGGCTAGAGTCTGCAGGAAAGCAGAGAGGGCCAAATTATCTGGGGCATTTGAAGGGGTTCCAGGAGGCAGTGAGGACCAGCATCACTTTTCCCCGCTGGCACCTTTGCTGTGGCAGCAAAACCCAGACGTTTGTCTTTTTTGCTCCAAACAGCGTTGAAAGTGAAAAAAGGTGCTTTTGAGGCTAGAGTTAGCAGGAAAGCAGAGAGGGCCAAATTGTCTGGGGCATTTGAAGGGGTTCCAGGAGGCAGTGAGGACCAGCATCACTTTTCCCCGCTGGCACCTTTGCTGTGGCAGCAAAAGCTGGACGTTTGTCTTTTTTGCATCAAACAGCGCCGAAAGTGAAAAAAGGTGCTTTTGAGGATAGAGTCCGCAGGAAAGCAGAGAGGGCCAAATTGTCTGGGGCATTTGAAGGGGTTCCAGGAGGCAGTGAGGACCAGCATCACTTTTCCCCGCTGGCACCTTTGCTGTGGCAGCAAAAGCTGGACGTTTTTATTTTTTGCTCCAAACAGCGCCGAAAGTGAAAAACGGTGCTTTTGAGGCTAGAGTGCGCAGGAAAGCAGAGAGGGCCAAATTGTCTGGGGCATTTGATGGGGTTCCAGGAGGCAGTGAGGACCAGCATCACTTTTCCCCGCTGGCACCTTTGCTGTGGCAGCAAAAGATGGACGTTTGTCTTTTTTGCTCCAAACAGCGCCGCAAGTTCAAAAAAGGTGCTTTTGAGGCTAGAGTCCGCAGGAAAGCAGAGAGGGCCAAATTGTCTGGGGCATTTGAAGGGGTTCCAGGAGGCAGTGAGGACCAGCATCACTTTTCCCTGCTGGCACCTTTGCTGTGGCAGCAAAAGCTGGACGTTTGTCTTTTTTGCTCCACACAGCGCCGAAAGTGAAAAACGGTGCTTTTGAGGCTAGAGTGCGCAGGAAAGCAGAGACGGCCAAATTGTTTGGGGCATTTGAAGGGGTTCCAGGAGGCAGTGAGGACCAGCATCACTTTTCCCCGCTGGCACCTTTGCTGTGGCAGCAAAAGCTGAACGTTTGTCTTTTTTGCTCCGGAGCGTGCCGAAAGTGAAAAAAGGTGCTTTTGAGGCTAGAGTCTGCAGGAAAGCAGAGAGGGCCAAATTATCTGGGGCATTTGAAGGGGTTCCAGGAGGCAGTGAGGACCAGCATCACTTTTCCCCGCTGGCACCTTTGCTGTGGCAGCAAAACCCAGACGTTTGTCTTTTTTGCTCCAAACAGCGTTGAAAGTGAAAAAAGGTGCTTTTGAGGCTAGAGTTACCAGGAAAGCAGAGAGGGCCAAATTGTCTGGAGCATTTGAAGGGGTTCCAGGAGGCAGTGAGGACCAGCATCACTTTTCCCCGCTGGCACCTTTGCTGTGGCAGCAAAACCTGGACGTTTGACTTTTTTGCTCCAATCAGCGTTGAAAGTGAAAAATTGTGCTTTTGAGGCTAGAGTGCGCAGGAAAGCAGAGAGGGCCAAATTGTCTGGGGCATTTGATGGGGTTCCAGGAGGCAGTGAGGACCAGCATCACTTTTCCCCGCTGACACCTTTGCTGTGGCAGCAAAACCCAGACGTTTGTCTTTTTTGCTCCAAACAGCGCCGAAAGTGAAAACAGGTGCTTTTGAGGATGGAGTCTGCAGGAAAGCAGAGAGGGCCAAATTGTCTGGGGCATTTGAAGGGGTTCCAGGAGGCAGTGAGGACCAGCATCACTTTTCCCCGCTGGCACCTTTGCTGTGGCAGCAAAAGCTGGACGTTTGTGTTTTTTTTTCTCCCGAGGCCGCCGAAAGTGAAAAAAGGTGCTTTTGAGGATAGAGTCTGCAGAAAAGCAGAGAGGGCCAAATTGTCTGGGGCATTTGAAGGGGTTCCAGGAGGCAGTGAGGACCAGCATCACTTTTCCCCGCTGGCACCTTTGCTGTGGCAGCAAAACCTGGACTTTTGTCTTTTTTGCTCCAAACACCGCCGAAAGTTAAATAAAGGTGCTTTTGAGGCTAGAGTCCGCAGGAAAGCAGAGAGGGCCAAATTGTCTGGGGCATTTGAAGGGTTTCCAGGAGGCAGTGAGGACCAGCATCACTTTTCCCCGCTGGCACCTTTGCTGTGGCAGCAAAACCTGGACGTTTGTCTTTTTTTTTCCGGAGAGCGCCGAAAGTCTAAAAAAGGTGCTTTTGAGGCTAGAGTGCGCAGGAAAGCAGAGAGGGCCAAATTGTCTGGGGCATTTGAAGGTGTTCCAGGAGGCAGTGAGGACCAGCATCACTTTTCCCCGCTGGCACCTTTGCTGTGGCAGCAAAACCCGGACGTTTGTCTTTTTTGCTCCAAACAGCGCCGAAAGTGAAAACAGGTGCTTTTGAGGATGGAGTCTGCAGGAAAGCAGAGAGGGCCTAATTGTCTGGGGCATTTGAAGGGGTTCCAGGAGGCAGTGAGGACCAGCATCACTTTTCCCCGCTGGCACCTTTGCTGTGGCAGCAAAAGCTGGACGTTTGTGTTTTTTTTTCTCCCGAGGCCGCCGAAAGTGAAAAAAGGTGTTTTGAGGATAGAGTCTGCAGAAAAGCAGAGAGGGCCAAATTATCTGGGGAATTTGAAGTAGTTCCAGGAGGCAGTGAGGACCAGCATCACTTTTCCCCGCTGGCACCTTTGCTATGGCAGCAAAAGCTGGACGTTTGTCTTTTTTGCTCCAAACAGCGTTGAAAGTGAAAAAATGTGCTTTTGAGGCTAGAGTGCGCAGGAAAGCAGAGAGGGCCAAATTGTCTGGGGCATTTGAAGGGGTTCCAGGAGGCAGTGAGGACCAGCATCACTTTTCCCCGCTGGCACCTTTGCTGTGGCAGCAAAAGCTGGACGTTTGTCTTTTTTGCTCCAAGCAGCGCCGAAAGTGAAAAAAGGTGCTTTTGAGGCTAGAGTCCGCAGGAAAGCAGAAAGGGCTAAATTGTCTGGGGCGTTTGAAGGGGTTCCAGGAGGCAGTGAGGACCAGCATCACTTTTCCCCGCTGGCACCTTTGCTGTGGCAGCAAAACCCGGACGTTTGTCTTTTTTGCTCCAATCAGCGTTGAAAGTGAAAAAATGTGCTTTTGAGGCTAGAGTGCGCAGGAAAGCAGAGAGGGCCAAATTGTCTGGGGCATTTGATGGGGTTCCAGGAGGCAGTGAGGACCAGCATCACTTTTCCCCGCTGGCACCTTTGCTGTGGCAGCAAAAGCTGGACGTTTGTCTTTTTTGCATCAAACAGCGCCGAAAGTGAAAAAAGGTGCTTTTGAGGATAGAGTCCGCAGGAAAGCAGAGAGGGCCAAATTGTCTGGGGCATTTGAAGGGGTTCCAGGAGGCAGTGAGGACCAGCATCACTTTTCCCCGCTGGCACCTTTGCTGTGGCAGCAAAAGCTGGACGTTTTTATTTTTTGCTCCAAACAGCGCTGAAAGTGAAAAACGGTGCTTTTGAGGCTAGAGTGCGCAGGAAAGCAGAGAGGGCCAAATTGTCTGGGGCATTTGATGGGGTTCCAGGAGGCAGTGAGGACCAGCATCACTTTTCCCCGCTGGCACCTTTGCTGTGGCAGCAAAAGATGGACGTTTGTCTTTTTTGCTCCAAACAGCGCCGGAAGTTCAAAAAAGGTGCTTTTGAGGCTAGAGTCCGCAGGAAAGCAGAGAGGGCCAAATTGTCTGGGGCATTTGAAGGGGTTCCAGGAGGCAGTGAGGACCAGCATCACTTTTCCCCGCTGGCACCTTTGCTGTGGCAGCAAAAGCTGAACGTTTGTCTTTTTTGCTCCGGAGCGTGCCGAAAGTGAAAAAATGTGCTTTTGAGGCTAGAGTCTGCAGGAAAGCAGAGAGGGCCAAATTGTCTGGGGCATTTGAAGGGGTTCCAGGAGGCAGTGAGGACCAGCATCACTTTTCCCCGCTGGCACCTTTGCTGTGGCAGCAAAACCCAGACGTTTGTCTTTTTTGCTCCAAACAGCGTTGAAAGTGAAAAAAGGTGCTTTTGAGGCTAGAGTTACCAGGAAAGCAGAGAGGGCCAAATTGTCTGGAGCATTTGAAGGGGTTCCAGGAGGCAGTGAGGACCAGCATCACTTTTCCCCGCTGTCACGTTTGCTGTGGCAGCAAAAGCTGGACGATTTTCTTATTTGCATCAAACAGCGCCGAAAGTGAAAAAAGGTGCTTTTGAGGATAGAGTGCGCAGGAAAGCAGAGAGGGCCAAATTGTCTGGGGCATTTGAAGGGGTTCCAGGAGGCAGTGAGGACCAGCATCACTTTTCCACGCTAGCACCTTTGCTGTGGCAGCAAAACCTGGACGTTTGTCTTTTTTTTTCCGGAGAGCGCCGAAAGTCAAAAAAGGTGCTTTTGAGGCTAGAGTGCGCAGGAAAGCAGAGAGGGCCAAATTGTCTGGGGCATTTGAAGGGGTTCCAGGAGGCAGTGAGGACCAGCATCACTTTTCCCCCCTGGCACCTTTGCTGTGGCAGCAAAACCCAGACGTTTGTCTTTTTTGCTCCAAACAGCGCCGAAAGTGAAAACAGGTGCTTTTGAGGATGGAGTCTGCAGGAAAGCAGAGAGGGCCAAATTGTCTGGGGCATTTGAAGGCTTCCAGGAGGCAGTGAGGACCAGCATCACTTTTCCCCGCTGGCACCTTTGCTGTGGCAGCAAAAGCTGGACGTTTGTGTTTTTTTTTCTCCCGAGGCCGCCGAAAGTGAAAAAAGGTGCTTTTGAGGATAGAGTCTGCAGAAAAGCAGAGAGGGCCAAATTGTCTGGGGCATTTGATGGGGTTCCAGGAGGCAGTGAGGACCAGCATCACTTTTCCCCGCTGGCACCTTTGCTGTGGCAGCAAAAGCTGGACGTTTGTCTTTTTTGCTCCAAACAGCGTTGAAAGTGAAAAAATGTGCTTTTGAGGCTAGAGTGCGCAGGAAAGCAGAGAGGGCCAAATTGTCTGGGGCATTTGATGGGGTTCTAGGAGGCAGTGAGGACCAGCATCACTTTTCCCCGCTGGCACCTTTCCTGTGGCAGCAAAACCTGGACGTTTGTCTTTTTTGCTCCAAAAAGCGCCGAAAGTGAAAAAAGGTGCTTTTGAGGCTAGAGTGCGCAGGAAAGCAGAGAGGGCTACATTGTCTGGGGCGTTTGAAGGGGTTCCAGGAGGCAGTGAGGACCAGCATCACTTTTCCCCGCTGGCACCTTTGCTGTGGCAGCAAAACCCGGACGTTTGACTTTTTTGCTCCAATCAGCGTTGAAAGTGAAAAATTGTGCTTTTGAGGCTAGAGTGCGCAGGAAAGCAGAGAGGGCCAAATTGTCTGGGGCATTTGATGGGGTTCCAGGAGGCAGTGAGGACCAGCATCACTTTTCCCCGCTGGCACCTTTGCTGTGGCAGCAAAAGCTGGACGTTTGTCTTTTTTGCATCAAACAGCGCCGAAAGTGAAAAAAAGTTGTTTTGAGGCTAGAGTCCGCAGGAAAGCAGAGAGGGCCAAATTGTCTGGGGCATTAGAAGGGGTTCCAGGAGGCAGTGAGGACCAGCATCACTTTTCCCTGCTGGCACCTTTGCTGTGGCAGCAAATGCTGGACGTTTGTCTTTTTTCCTCCGGGGGGTGCCGAAAGTCAAAAAAAGGTGCTTTCGAGGATAGAGTCTGCAGGAAAGCAGAGAGGGCCAAATTATCTGGGGCATTTGAAGGTGTTCCAGGAGGCAGTGAGGACCAGCATCACTTTTCCCCGCTGGCACCTTTGCTGTGGCAGCAAAAGCTGGACGTTTGTCTTTTTTGCATCAAACAGCGCCGAAAGTGAAAAAAGGTGCTTTTGAGGCTAGAGTGCGCAGGAAAGAAGAGAGGGCCAAATTGTCTGGGGCATTTGAAGGGGTTCCAGGAGGCAGTGAGGACCAGCATCACTTTTCCCCGCTGGCACCTTTGCTGTGGCAGCAAAAGCTGGACGTTTGTTTTTTTTTTTTCCGGAGAGCGCCGAAAGTCAAAAAAGGTGCTTTTGAGGCTAGAGTGCGCAGGAAAGCAGAGAGGGCCAAATTGTCTGGGGCATTTGAAGGTGTTCCAGGAGGCAGTGAGGACCAGCATCACTTTTCCCCGCTGGCACCTTTGCTGTGGCAGCAAAACCCGGACGTTTGTCTTTTTTGCTCCAAACAGCGCCGAAAGTGAAAAAAGGTGCTTTTGAGGCTAGAGTCCGCAGGAAAGCAGAAAGGGCTAAATTGTCTGGGGCGTTTGAAGGGGTTCGAGGAGGCAGTGAGGACCAGCATCACTTTTCCCCGCTGGCACCTTTGCTGTGGCAGCAAAACCCGGACGTTTGTCTTTTTTGCTCCAATCAGCGTTGAAAGTGAAAAAATGTGCTTTTGAGGCTAGAGTGCGCAGGAAAGCAGAGAGGGCCAAATTGTCTGGGGCATTTGATGGGGTTCCAGGAGGCAGTGAGGACCAGCATCACTTTTCCCCGCTGGCACCTTTGCTGTGGCAGCAAAAGCTGGACGTTTGTCTTTTTTGCATCAAACAGCGCCGAAAGTGAAAAAAGGTGCTTTTGAGGATAGAGTCCGCAGGAAAGCAGAGAGGGCCAAATTGTCTGGGGCATTAGAAGGGGTTCCAGGAGGCAGTGAGGACCAGCATCACTTTTCCCCGCTGGCACCTTTGCTGTGGCAGCAAAAGCTGGACGTTTGTCTTTTTTGCTCCAAACAGCGCCGAAAGTGAAAAACGGTGCTTTTGAGGCTAGAGTGCACAGGAAAGCAGAGAGGGCCAAATTGTCTGGGGCATTTGATGGGGTTCCAGGAGGCAGTGAGGACCAGCATCACTTTTCCCCGCTGGCACCTTTGCTGTGGCAGCAAAAGATGGACGTTTGTCTTTTTTGCTCCAAACAGCGCCGGAAGTTCAAAAAAGGTTCTTTTGAGGCTAGAGTTAGCAGGAAAGCAGAGAGGGCCAAATTGTCTGGGGCATTTGAAGGGGTTCCAGGAGGCAGTGAGGACCAGCATCACTTTTCCCCGCTGGCACATTTGCTATGGCAGCAAAAGCTGGACGTTTGTCTTTTTTGCTCCACACAGCGCCGAAAGTGAAAAACGGTGCTTTTGAGGCTAGAGTGCGCAGGAAAGCAGAGACGGCCAAATTGTTTGGGGCATTTGAAGGGGTTCCAGGAGGCAGTGAGGACCAGCATCACTTTTCCCCGCTGGCACCTTTGCTGTGGCAGCAAAAGCTGAACGTTTGTCTTTTTTGCTCCGGAGCGTGCCGAAAGTGAAAAAAGGTGCTTTTGAGGCTAGAGTGCGCAGGAAAGCAGAGAGGGCCAAATTGTCTGGGGCATTTGAAGGGGTTCCAGGAGGCAGTGAGGACCAGCATCACTTTTCCCGCTGGCACCTTTGCTGTGGCAGCAAAACCTGGACTTTTGTCTTTTTTTTTCTCCCGAGGCCACCGAAAGTGAAAAAAGGTGTTTTGAGGCTAGAGTCTGCAGGAAAGCAGAGAGGGCCAAATTGTCTGGGGCATTTGAAGGGGTTCTAGGAGGCAGTGAGGACCAGCATCACTTTTCCCCGCTGGCACATTTGCTGTGGCAGAAAAACCTGGACGTTTGTCTTTTTTCCTCCGGGGGGCGCCAAAAGTGAAAAAAGGAACTGTTGAGGCTAGAGTCCGCAGGAAAGCAGAGAGGGCCAAATTGTCTGGGGCATTTGAAGGTGTTCCAGGAGGCAGTGAGGACCAGCATCACTTTTCCCCGCTGGCACCTTTGCTGTGGCAGCAAAAGCTGGACGTTTGTCTTTTTTGCTCCAAACAGCGCCGAAAGTGAAAAACGGTGCTTTTGAGGCTAGAGTGCGCAGGAAAGCAGAGAGGGCCAAATTGTCTGGGGCATTTGAAGGGGTTCCAGGAGGCAGTGAGGACCAGCATCACTTTTCCCCGCTGGCACCTTTGCTGTGGCAGCAAAACCTGGACGTTTGTCTTTTTTCCTCCGGAGGGCGCCGAAAATGAAAAAAGGTGCTTTTGAGGCTAGAGTGCGCAGGAAAGCAGAGAGGGCCAAATTGTCTGGGGCATTTGAAGGTGTACCAGGAGGCAGTGAGGACCAGCATCACTTTTCCCCGCTGGCACCTTTGCTGTGGCAGCAAAAGCTGGACGTTTATCTTTTTTTCTCCAAACAGCGCCGAAAATGAAAAACGGTGCTTTTGAGGCTAGAGTGCGCAGGAAAGCAGAGAGGGCCAAATTGTCTGGGGCATTTGAAGGTGTTCCAGGAGGCAGTGAGGACCAGCATCACTTTTCCCCGCTGGCACCTTTGCTGTGGCAGCAAAACCTGGACTTTTGTCTTTTTTGCTCCAAACAGCGTTGAAAGTGAAAAAAGTTTCTTTTGAGGCTAGAGTGCGCAGGAAAGCAGAGAGGGCCAAATTGTCTGGGGCATTAGAAGGTGTTCGAGGAGGCAGTGAGGACCAGCATCACTTTTCCCCGCTGGCACCTTTGCTGTGGCAGCAAAAGCTGGACGTTTGTCTTTTTTCCTCCGCAGTGCGCCGAAAGTCAAAAAAGGTGCTTTTGAGGCTAAAGTCCGCAGGAAAGCAGAGAGGGCCAAATTGTCTGGGGCATTTGAAGGGGTTCCAGGAGGCAGTGAGGACCAGCATCACTTTTCCCCGCTGGCACCTTTGCTGTGGCAGCAAAACCCGGACGTTTGTCTTTTTTGCTCCAAACAGCGCCGAAAGTTAAAAAAAGGTGCTTTTGAGGCTAGAGTGCGCAGGAAAGCAGAGAGGGCCAAATTGTGTGGGGCATTTGAAGGGGTTCCAGGAGGCAGTGAGGACCAGCATCACTTTTCCCCGCTGGCACCTTTGCTGTGGCAGCAAAAGCTGGACGTTTTTATTTTTTGCTCCAAACAGCGCCGAAAGTGAAAAAAGGTGCTTTTGAGGCTAGAGTGCACAGGAAAGCAGAGAGGGCCAAATTGTCTGGGGCATTTGATGGGGTTCCAGGAGGCAGTGAGGACCAGCATCACTTTTCCCCGCTGGCACCTTTGCTGTGGCAGCAAAAGCTGGACGTTTGTCTTTTTTGCATCAAACAGCGCCGAAAGTGAAAAAAGGTGCTTTTGAGGCTAGAGTGCGCAGGAAAGCAGAGACGGCCAAATTGTTTGGGGCATTTGAAGGGGTTCCAGGAGGCAGTGAGGACCAGCATCACTTTTCCCCGCTGGCACCTTTGCTGTAGCAGCAAAACCTTGACGTTTGTCTTTTTTTTTCTCCCGAGGCCGCCGAAAGTCAAAAAAAGTTGCTTTTGAGGCTAGAGTCCGCAGGAAAGCAGAGAGGGCCAAATTGTCTCGGGCATTTGAAGGTGTTCCAGGAGGCAGTGAGGACCAGCATCACTTTTCCCCGCTGGCACCTTTGCTGTGGCAGCAAAAGCTGGACGTTTGTCTTTTTTTCTCCAAACATCGTTGAAAGTGAAAAAAGGTGTTTTGAGGCTAGAGTCTGCAGGAAAGCAGAGAGGGCCAAATTGTCTGGGGCATTTGAAGGGGTTCCAGGAGGCAGTGAGGACCAGCATCACTTTTCCCCGCTGGCACCTTTGCTGTGGCAGCAAAACCTGGACTTTTGTCTTTTTTGCTCCAAACAGCGTTGAAAGTGAAAAAAGGTCCTTTTGAGGCTAGAGTGCGCAGGAAAGCAGAGAGGGCCAAATTGTCTGGGGCATTTGATGGGGTTCCAGGAGGCAGTGAGGACCAGCATCACTTTTCCCCGCTGGCACCTTTGCTGTGGCAGCAAAAGCTGGACGTTTGTCTTTTTTGCTCCAAACAGCGCCGAAAGTGAAAAAAGGTGCTTTCAAGGCTAGAGTCCGCAGGAAAGAAGAGAGGGCCAAATTGTCTGGGGCATTTGAAGGGGTTCCAGGAGGCAGTGAGGACCAGCATCACTTTTCCCCGCTGGCACATTTGCTGTGGCAGCAAAACCTGGACGTTTGTCTTTTTTGCTCCAAACAGCGCCGAAAGTGAAAAACAGTGCTTTCAAGGCTAGAGTCCGCAGGAAAGAAGAGAGGGCCAAATTGTCTGGGGCATTTGAAGGGGTTCCAGGAGGCAGTGAGGACCAGCATCACTTTTCCCCGCTGGCACCTTTCCTGTGGCAGCAAAAGCTGGACGTTTGTCTTTTTTGCATCAAACAGCGCCGAAAGTGAAAAAAGGTGCTTTTGAGGCTAGAGTTAGCAGGAAAGCAGAGAGGGCCAAATTGTCTGGGGCGTTTGAAGGGGTTCCAGGAGGCAGTGAGGACCAGCATCACTTTTCCCCGCTGGCACATTTGCTGTGGCAGCAAAAGCTGGACGTTTGTCTTTTTTGCTCCAAACAGCGCCGAAAGTGAAAAAAGGTGCTTTTGAGGCTAGAGTCCGCAGGAAAGCAGAGAGGGCCAAATTGTCTGGGGCATTTGAAGGGGTTCCAGGAGGCAGTGAGGACCAGCATCACTTTTCCCCGCTGGCACCTTTGCTGTGGCAGCAAAAGCTGGACGTTTGTCTTTTTTGCTCCAAACAGCACCGAAAGTTCAAAAAAGGTGCTTTTGAGGCTAGAGTTAGCAGGAAAGCAGAGAGGGCCAAATTGTCTGGGGCATTTGAAGGGGTTCCAGGAGGCAGTGAGGACCAGCATCACTTTTCCCTGCTGGCACCTTTGCTGTAGCAGCAAAACCTGGACGTTTGTCTTTTTTTTTCTCCCGAGGCCGCCGAAAGTGAAAAAAGGTGTTTTGAGGCTAGAGTCTGCAGGAAAGCAGAGAGGGCCAAATTATCTGGGGCATTTGAAGGGGTTCTAGGAGGCAGTGAGGACCAGCATCACTTTTCCCCGCTGGCACCTTTGCTGTGGCAGCAAAACCTGGACGTTTATCTTTTTTTCTCCAAACAGCGCCGAAAATGAAAAACGGTGCTTTTGAGGCTAGAGTGCGCAGGAAAGCAGAGAGGGCCAAATTGTCTGGGGCATTTGAAGGGGTTCCAGGAGGCAGTGAGGACCAGCAACACTTTTCCCCGCTGGCACCTTGGCTGTAGCAGCAAAAGCTGGACGTTTGTCTTTTTTGCTCCAAGCAGCGCCGAAAGTGAAAAACGGTGCTTTTGAGGCTACAGTGCGCAGGAAAGTAGAGAGGGCCAAATTGTCTGGGGCATTTGAAGGGGTTCCAGGAGGCAGTGAGGACCAACATCACTTTTCCCCGCTGGCACCTTTGCTGTTGGAGCAAAACCTGGACGTTTGTCTTTTTTCCTCCGGAGGGCGACGAAAATGAAAAACGGTGCTTTTGAGGCTAGAGTGCGCAGGAAAGCAGAGAGGGCCAAATTGTCTGGGGCATTTGAAGGGGTTCCAGGAGGCAGTGAGGACCAGCATCACTTTTCCCCCCTGGCACCTTTGCTGTGGCAGCAAAACCTGGACTTTTGTCTTTTTTGCTCCAAACAGCGCCGAAAGTGAAAAAAGGTGCTTTTGAGGCTAGAGTTAGCAGGAAAGCAGAGAGGGCCAAATTGTCTGGGGCATTTGAAGGTGTTCCAGGAGGCAGTGAGGACCAGCATCACTTTTCCCCGCTAGCACCTTTGCTGTGGCAGCAAAAGCTGGACGTTTGTCTTTTTTGCTCCAAACAGCGTTGAAAGTGAAAAAAGGTGCTTTTGAGGCTAGAGTGCGCAGGAAAGCAGAGAGGGCCAAATTGTCTGGGGCATTTGAAGGTGTTCCAGGAGGCAGTGAGGACCAGCATCACTTTTCCCCGCTAGCACCTTTGCTGTGGCAGCAAAAGCTGGACGTTTGTCTTTTTTGCTCCAAACAGCGTTGAAAGTGAAAAAAGGTGCTTTTGAGGCTAGAGTGCGCAGGAAAGCAGAGAGGGCCAAATTGTCTGGGGCATTTGAAGGGGTTCCAGGAGGCAGTGAGGACCAGCATCACTTTTCCCTGCTGGCACCTTTGCTGTGGCAGCAAAACCTGGACGTTTGTCTTTTTTTTTCTCCCGAGGCCGCCGAAAGTGAAAAAAGGTATTTTGAGGCTAGAGTCTGCAGGAAAGCAGAGAGGGCCAAATTATCTGGGGCATTTGAAGGGGTTCTAGGAGGCAGTGAGGACCAGCATCACTTTTCCCCGCTGGCACCTTTGCTGTGGCAGCAAAACCTGGACGTTTATCTTTTTTTCTCCAAACAGCGCTGAAAATGAAAAACGGTGCTTTTGAGGCTAGAGTGCGCAGGAAAGCAGAGAGGGCCAAATTGTCTGGGGCATTTGAAGGGGTTCCAGGAGGCAGTGAGGACCAGCAACACTTTTCCCCGCTGGCACCTTGGCTGTAGCAGCAAAAGCTGGACGTTTGTCTTTTTTGCTCCAAGCAGCGCCGAAAGTGAAAAACGGTGCTTTTGAGGCTACAGTGCGCAGGAAAGTAGAGAGGGCCAAATTGTCTGGGGCATTTGAAGGGGTTCCAGGAGGCAGTGAGGACCAACATCACTTTTCCCCGCTGGCACCTTTGCTGTTGCAGCAAAACCTGGACGTTTGTCTTTTTTCCTCCGGAGGGCGACGAAAATGAAAAACGGTGCTTTTGAGGCTAGAGTGCGCAGGAAAGCAGAGAGGGCCAAATTGTCTGGGGCATTTGAAGGGGTTCCAGGAGGCAGTGAGGACCAGCATCACTTTTCCCCCCTGGCACCTTTGCTGTGGCAGCAAAACCTGGACTTTTGTCTTTTTTGCTCCAAACAGCGCCGAAAGTGAAAAAAGGTGCTTTTGAGGCTAGAGTTAGCAGGAAAGCAGAGAGGGCCAAATTGTCTGGGGCATTTGAAGGTGTTCCAGGAGGCAGTGAGGACCAGCATCACTTTTCCCCGCTGGCACCTTTGCTGTGGCAGCAAAAGCTGGACGTTTTTATTTTTTGCACCAAACAGCGCCGAAAGTGAAAAAAGGTGCTTTTGAGGCTAGAGTGCGCAGGAAAGCAGAGAGGGCCAAATTGTCTGGGGCATTTGAAGGTGTTCCAGGAGGCAGTGAGGACCAGCATCACTTTTCCCCGCTAGCACCTTTGCTGTGGCAGCAAAACCTGGACGTTTGTCTTTTTTCCTCCGGAGGGCGCCGAAAGTCAAAAAAAGTTGCTTTTGAGGCTAGAGACAGCAGGAAAGCAGAGAGGGACAAATTGTCTGGGGCATTTGAAGGGGTTCCAGGAGGCAGTGAGGACCAGCATCACTTTTCCCCGCTGGCACCTTTGCTGTGGCAGCAAAAGCTGGACGTTTGTCTTTTTTGCTCCGGAGCGTGCCGAAAGTGAAAAACGGTGCTTTTGAGGCTAGAGTGCGCAGGAAAGCAGAGAGGGCCAAATTGTCTGGGGCATTTGAAGGTGTTCCAGGAGGCAGTGAGGACCAGCATCACTTTTCCCGCTGGCACCTTTGCTGTGGCAGCAAAACCTGGACGTTTGTCTTTTTTTTTCTCCCGAGGCCGCCGAAAGTGAAAAAAGGTGTTTTGAGGCTAGAGTCTGCAGGAAAGCAGAGAGGGCCAAATTGTCTGGGGCATTTGAAGGGGTTCTAGGAGGCAGTGAGGACCAGCATCACTTTTCCCCGCTGGCACCTTTGCTGAGGCAGCAAAACCTGGACATTTTTTTTTTTTCCTCCGGGGGGCGCCAAAAGTGAAAAAAGGTGCTTTTGAGGCTAGAGTCCGCAGGAAAGCAGAGAGGGCCAAATTGTCTGGGGCATTTGAAGGGGTTCCAGGAGGCAGTGAAGACCAGCAACACTTTTCCCCGCTGGCACCTTGGCTGTAGCAGCAAAAGCTGGACGTTTGTCTTTTTTGCTCCAAGCAGCGCCGAAAGTGAAAAACGGTGCTTTTGAGGCTAGAGTGCGCAGGAAAGCAGAGAGGGCCAAATTGTCTGGGGCATTTGAAGGTGTTCCAGGAGGCAGTGAGGACCAGCATCACTTTTCCCCGCTGGCACCTTTGCTGTGGCAGCAAAAGCTGGACGTTTGTATTTTTTGCTCCAAACAGCGCCGAAAGTGAAAAAAGGTGCTTTTGAGGCTAGAGTGCGCAGGAAAGCAGAGAGGGCCAAATTGTGTGGGGCATTTGAAGGGGTTCCAGGAGGCAGTGAGGACCAGCATCACTTTTCCCCGCTGTCACGTTTGCTGTGGCAGCAAAAGCTGGACGATTTTCTTATTTGCATCAAACAGCGCCGAAAGTGAAAAAAGGTGCTTTTGAGGATAGAGTGCGCAGGAAAGCAGAGAGGGCCAAATTGTCTGGGGCATTTGAAGGGGTTCCAGGAGGCAGTGAGGACCAGCATCACTTTTCCACGCTAGCACCTTTGCTGTGGCAGCAAAACCTGGACGTTTGTCTTTTTTTTTCCGGAGAGCGCCGAAAGTCAAAAAAGGTGCTTTTGAGGCTAGAGTGCGCAGGAAAGCAGAGAGGGCCAAATTGTCTGGGGCATTTGAAGGGGTTCCAGGAGGCAGTGAGGACCAGCATCACTTTTCCCCCCTGGCACCTTTGCTGTGGCAGCAAAACCCAGACGTTTGTCTTTTTTGCTCCAAACAGCGCCGAAAGTGAAAACAGGTGCTTTTGAGGATGGAGTCTGCAGGAAAGCAGAGAGGGCCAAATTGTCTGAAGCATTTGAAGTCTTCCAGGAGGCAGTGAGGACCAGCATCACTTTTCCCCGCTGGCACCTTTGCTGTGGCAGCAAAAGCTGGACGTTTGTGTTTTTTTTTCTCCCGAGGCCGCCGAAAGTGAAAAAAGGTGCTTTTGAGGATAGAGTCTGCAGAAAAGCAGAGAGGGCCAAATTGTCTGGGGCATTTGATGGGGTTCCAGGAGGCAGTGAGGACCAGCATCACTTTTCCCCGCTGGCACCTTTGCTGTGGCAGCAAAAGCTGGACGTTTGTCTTTTTTGCTCCAAACAGCGTTGAAAGTGAAAAAATGTGCTTTTGAGGCTAGAGTGCGCAGGAAAGCAGAGAGGGCCAAATTGTCTGGGGCATTTGATGGGGTTCTAGGAGGCAGTGAGGACCAGCATCACTTTTCCCCGCTGGCACCTTTCCTGTGGCAGCAAAACCTGGACGTTTGTCTTTTTTGCTCCAAAAAGCGCCGAAAGTGAAAAAAGGTGCTTTTGAGGCTAGAGTGCGCAGGAAAGCAGAGAGGGCTACATTGTCTGGGGCGTTTGAAGGGGTTCCAGGAGGCAGTGAGGACCAGCATCACTTTTCCCCGCTGGCACCTTTGCTGTGGCAGCAAAACCCGGACGTTTGACTTTTTTGCTCCAATCAGCGTTGAAAGTGAAAAATTGTGCTTTTGAGGCTAGAGTGCGCAGGAAAGCAGAGAGGGCCAAATTGTCTGGGGCATTTGATGGGGTTCCAGGAGGCAGTGAGGACCAGCATCACTTTTCCCCGCTGGCACCTTTGCTGTGGCAGCAAAAGCTGGACGTTTGTCTTTTTTGCATCAAACAGCGCCGAAAGTGAAAAAAAGTTGTTTTGAGGCTAGAGTCCGCAGGAAAGCAGAGAGGGCCAAATTGTCTGGGGCATTAGAAGGGGTTCCAGGAGGCAGTGAGGACCAGCATCACTTTTCCCTGCTGGCACCTTTGCTGTGGCAGCAAATGCTGGACGTTTGTCTTTTTTCCTCCGGGGGGTGCCGAAAGTCAAAAAAAGGTGCTTTCGAGGATAGAGTCTGCAGGAAAGCAGAGAGGGCCAAATTATCTGGGGCATTTGAAGGTGTTCCAGGAGGCAGTGAGGACCAGCATCACTTTTCCCCGCTGGCACCTTTGCTGTGGCAGCAAAAGCTGGACGTTTGTCTTTTTTGCATCAAACAGCGCCGAAAGTGAAAAAAGGTGCTTTTGAGGCTAGAGTGCGCAGGAAAGAAGAGAGGGCCAAATTGTCTGGGGCATTTGAAGGGGTTCCAGGAGGCAGTGAGGACCAGCATCACTTTTCCCCGCTGGCACCTTTGCTGTGGCAGCAAAAGCTGGACGTTTGTTTTTTTTTTTTCCGGAGAGCGCCGAAAGTCAAAAAAGGTGCTTTTGAGGCTAGAGTGCGCAGGAAAGCAGAGAGGGCCAAATTGTCTGGGGCATTTGAAGGTGTTCCAGGAGGCAGTGAGGACCAGCATCACTTTTCCCCGCTGGCACCTTTGCTGTGGCAGCAAAACCCGGACGTTTGTCTTTTTTGCTCCAAACAGCGCCGAAAGTGAAAACAGGTGCTTTTGAGGATGGAGTCTGCAGGAAAGCAGAGAGGGCCAAATTGTCTGGGGCATTTGAAGGGGTTCCAGGAGGCAGTGAGGACCAGCATCACTTTTCCCCGCTGGCACCTTTGCTGTGGCAGCAAAAGCTGGACGTTTGTGTTTTTTTTTCTCCCGAGGCCGCCGAAAGTGAAAAAAGGTGTTTTGAGGATAGAGTCTGCAGAAAAGCAGAGAGGGCCAAATTATCTGGGGAATTTGAAGGAGTTCCAGGAGGCAGTGAGGACCAGCATCACTTTTCCCCGCTGGCACCTTTGCTGTGGCAGCAAAAGCTGGACGTTTGTCTTTTTTGCTCCAAACAGCGTTGAAAGTGAAAAAATGTGCTTTTGAGGCTAGAGTGCGCAGGAAAGCAGAGAGGGCCAAATTGTCTGGGGCATTTGAAGGGGTTCCAGGAGGCAGTGAGGACCAGCATCACTTTTCCCCGCTGGCACCTTTGCTGTGGCAGCAAAAGCTGGACGTTTGTCTTTTTTGCTCCAAACAGCGCCGAAAGTGAAAAAAGGTGCTTTTGAGGCTAGAGTCCGCAGGAAAGCAGAAAGGGCTAAATTGTCTGGGGCGTTTGAAGGGGTTCGAGGAGGCAGTGAGGACCAGCATCACTTTTCCCCGCTGGCACCTTTGCTGTGGCAGCAAAACCCGGACGTTTGTCTTTTTTGCTCCAATCAGCGTTGAAAGTGAAAAAATGTGCTTTTGAGGCTAGAGTGCGCAGGAAAGCAGAGAGGGCCAAATTGTCTGGGGCATTTGATGGGGTTCCAGGAGGCAGTGAGGACCAGCATCACTTTTCCCCGCTGGCACCTTTGCTGTGGCAGCAAAAGCTGGACGTTTGTCTTTTTTGCATCAAACAGCGCCGAAAGTGAAAAAAGGTGCTTTTGAGGATAGAGTCCGCAGGAAAGCAGAGAGGGCCAAATTGTCTGGGGCATTTGAAGGGGTTCCAGGAGGCAGTGAGGACCAGCATCACTTTTCCCCGCTGGCACCTTTGCTGTGGCAGCAAAAGCTGGACGTTTTTATTTTTTGCTCCAAACAGCGTTGAAAGTGAAAAAAGGTGCTTTTGAGGCTAGAGTGCACAGGAAAGCAGAGAGGGCCAAATTGTCTGGGGCATTTGATGGGGTTCCAGGAGGCAGTGAGGACCAGCATCACTTTTCCCCGCTGGCACCTTTGCTGTGGCAGCAAAAGATGGACGTTTGTCTTTTTTGCTCCAAACAGCGCCGGAAGTTCAAAAAAGGTGCTTTTGAGGCTAGAGTTAGCAGGAAAGCAGAGAGGGCCAAATTGTCTGGGGCATTTGAAGGGGTTCCAGGAGGCAGTGAGGACCAGCATCACTTTTCCCCGCTGGCACATTTGCTATGGCAGCAAAAGCTGGACGTTTGTCTTTTTTGCTCCACACAGCGCCGAAAGTGAAAAACGGTGCTTTTGAGGCTAGAGTGCGCAGGAAAGCAGAGACGGCCAAATTGTTTGGGGCATTTGAAGGGGTTCCAGGAGGCAGTGAGGACCAGCATCACTTTTCCCCGCTGGCACCTTTGCTGTGGCAGCAAAAGCTGAACGTTTGTCTTTTTTGCTCCGGAGCGTGCCGAAAGTGAAAAAAGGTGCTTTTGAGGCTAGAGTGCGCAGGAAAGCAGAGAGGGCCAAATTGTCTGGGGCATTTGAAGGGGTTCCAGGAGGCAGTGAGGACCAGCATCACTTTTCCCGCTGGCACCTTTGCTGTGGCAGCAAAACCTGGACGTTTGTCTTTTTTCCTCCGGGGGGCGCCAAAAGTGAAAAAAGGTGCTTTTGAGGCTAGAGTCCGCAGGAAAGCAGAGAGGGCCAAATTGTCTGGGGCATTTGAAGGTGTTCCAGGAGGCAGTGAGGACCAGCATCACTTTTCCCCGCTGGCACCTTTGCTGTGGCAGCAAAAGCTGGACGTTTGTCTTTTTTGCTCCAAACAGCGCCGAAAGTGAAAAACGGTGCTTTTGAGGCTAGAGTGCGCAGGAAAGCAGAGAGGGCCAAATTGTCTGGGGCATTTGAAGGGGTTCGAGGAGGCAGTGAGGACCAGCATCACTTTTCCCCGCTGGCACCTTTGCTGTGGCAGCAAAACCTGGACGTTTGTCTTTTTTCCTCCGGAGGGCGCCGAAAATGAAAAAAGGTGCTTTTGAGGCTAGAGTGCGCAGGAAAGCAGAGAGGGCCAAATTGTCTGGGGCATTTGAAGGTGTACCAGGAGGCAGTGAGGACCAGCATCACTTTTCCCCGCTGGCACCTTTGCTGTGGCAGCAAAAGCTGGACGTTTATCTTTTTTTCTCCAAACAGCGCCGAAAATGAAAAACGGTGCTTTTGAGGCTAGAGTGCGCAGGAAAGCAGAGAGGGCCAAATTGTCTGGGGCATTTGAAGGTGTTCCAGGAGGCAGTGAGGACCAGCATCACTTTTCCCCGCTGGCACCTTTGCTGTGGCAGCAAAACCTGGACTTTTGTCTTTTTTGCTCCAAACAGCGTTGAAAGTGAAAAAAGTTTCTTTTGAGGCTAGAGTGCGCAGGAAAGCAGAGAGGGCCAAATTGTCTGGGGCATTAGAAGGTGTTCGAGGAGGCAGTGAGGACCAGCATCACTTTTCCCCGCTGGCACCTTTGCTGTGGCAGCAAAAGCTGGACGTTTGTCTTTTTTCCTCCGCAGTGCGCCGAAAGTCAAAAAAGGTGCTTTTGAGGCTAAAGTCCGCAGGAAAGCAGAGAGGGCCAAATTGTCTGGGGCATTTGAAGGGGTTCCAGGAGGCAGTGAGGACCAGCATCACTTTTCCCCGCTGGCACCTTTGCTGTGGCAGCAAAACCCGGACGTTTGTCTTTTTTGCTCCAAACAGCGCCGAAAGTTAAAAAAAGGTGCTTTTGAGGCTAGAGTGCGCAGGAAAGCAGAGAGGGCCAAATTGTGTGGGGCATTTGAAGGGGTTCCAGGAGGCAGTGAGGACCAGCATCACTTTTCCCCGCTGGCACCTTTGCTGTGGCAGCAAAAGCTGGACGTTTTTATTTTTTGCTCCAAACAGCGCCGAAAGTGAAAAAAGGTGCTTTTGAGGCTAGAGTGCACAGGAAAGCAGAGAGGGCCAAATTGTCTGGGGCATTTGATGGGGTTCCAGGAGGCAGTGAGGACCAGCATCACTTTTCCCCGCTGGCACCTTTGCTGTGGCAGCAAAAGCTGGACGTTTGTCTTTTTTGCATCAAACAGCACCGAAAGTGAAAAAAGGTGCTTTTGAGGCTAGAGTGCGCAGGAAAGCAGAGACGGCCAAATTGTTTGGGGCATTTGAAGGGGTTCCAGGAGGCAGTGAGGACCAGCATCACTTTTCCCCGCTGGCACCTTTGCTGTAGCAGCAAAACCTTGACGTTTGTCTTTTTTTTTCTCCCGAGGCCGCCGAAAGTCAAAAAAAGTTGCTTTTGAGGCTAGAGTCCGCAGGAAAGCAGAGAGGGCCAAATTGTCTCGGGCATTTGAAGGTGTTCCAGGAGGCAGTGAGGACCAGCATCACTTTTCCCCGCTGGCACCTTTGCTGTGGCAGCAAAAGCTGGACGTTTGTCTTTTTTTCTCCAAACATCGTTGAAAGTGAAAAAAGGTGTTTTGAGGCTAGAGTCTGCAGGAAAGCAGAGAGGGCCAAATTGTCTGGGGCATTTGAAGGGGTTCCAGGAGGCAGTGAGGACCAGCATCACTTTTCCCCGCTGGCACCTTTGCTGTGGCAGCAAAAGCTGGACGTTTGTCTTTTTTGCTCCAAACAGCGTTGAAAGTGAAAAAAGGTCCTTTTGAGGCTAGAGTGCGCAGGAAAGCAGAGAGGGCCAAATTGTCTGGGGCATTTGATGGGGTTCCAGGAGGCAGTGAGGACCAGCATCACTTTTCCCCGCTGGCACCTTTGCTGTGGCAGCAAAAGCTGGACGTTTGTCTTTTTTGCTCCAAACAGCGCCGAAAGTGAAAAAAGGTGCTTTCAAGGCTAGAGTCCGCAGGAAAGAAGAGAGGGCCAAATTGTCTGGGGCATTTGAAGGGGTTCCAGGAGGCAGTGAGGACCAGCATCACTTTTCCCCGCTGGCACATTTGCTGTGGCAGCAAAACCTGGACGTTTGTCTTTTTTGCTCCAAACAGCGCCGAAAGTGAAAAACAGTGCTTTCAAGGCTAGAGTCCGCAGGAAAGAAGAGAGGGCCAAATTGTCTGGGGCATTTGAAGGGGTTCCAGGAGGCAGTGAGGACCAGCATCACTTTTCCCCGCTGGCACCTTTCCTGTGGCAGCAAAAGCTGGACGTTTGTCTTTTTTGCATCAAACAGCGCCGAAAGTGAAAAAAGGTGCTTTTGAGGCTAGAGTTAGCAGGAAAGCAGAGAGGGCCAAATTGTCTGGGGCGTTTGAAGGGGTTCCAGGAGGCAGTGAGGACCAGCATCACTTTTCCCCGCTGGCACATTTGCTGTGGCAGCAAAAGCTGGACGTTTGTCTTTTTTGCTCCAAACAGCGCCGAAAGTGAAAAAAGGTGCTTTTGAGGCTAGAGTCCGCAGGAAAGCAGAGAGGGCCAAATTGTCTGGGGCATTTGAAGGGGTTCCAGGAGGCAGTGAGGACCAGCATCACTTTTCCCCGCTGGCACCTTTGCTGTGGCAGCAAAAGCTGGACGTTTGTCTTTTTTGCTCCAAACAGCACCGAAAGTTCAAAAAAGGTGCTTTTGAGGCTAGAGTTAGCAGGAAAGCAGAGAGGGCCAAATTGTCTGGGGCATTTGAAGGGGTTCCAGGAGGCAGTGAGGACCAGCATCACTTTTCCCTGCTGGCACCTTTGCTGTAGCAGCAAAACCTGGACGTTTGTCTTTTTTTTTCTCCCGAGGCCGCCGAAAGTGAAAAAAGGTGTTTTGAGGCTAGAGTCTGCAGGAAAGCAGAGAGGGCCAAATTATCTGGGGCATTTGAAGGGGTTCTAGGAGGCAGTGAGGACCAGCATCACTTTTCCCCGCTGGCACCTTTGCTGTGGCAGCAAAACCTGGACGTTTATCTTTTTTTCTCCAAACAGCGCCGAAAATGAAAAACGGTGCTTTTGAGGCTAGAGTGCGCAGGAAAGCAGAGAGGGCCAAATTGTCTGGGGCATTTGAAGGGGTTCCAGGAGGCAGTGAGGACCAGCAACACTTTTCCCCGCTGGCACCTTGGCTGTAGCAGCAAAAGCTGGACGTTTGTCTTTTTTGCTCCAAGCAGCGCCGAAAGTGAAAAACGGTGCTTTTGAGGCTACAGTGCGCAGGAAAGTAGAGAGGGCCAAATTGTCTGGGGCATTTGAAGGGGTTCCAGGAGGCAGTGAGGACCAACATCACTTTTCCCCGCTGGCACCTTTGCTGTTGGAGCAAAACCTGGACGTTTGTCTTTTTTCCTCCGGAGGGCGACGAAAATGAAAAACGGTGCTTTTGAGGCTAGAGTGCGCAGGAAAGCAGAGAGGGCCAAATTGTCTGGGGCATTTGAAGGGGTTCCAGGAGGCAGTGAGGACCAGCATCACTTTTCCCCCCTGGCACCTTTGCTGTGGCAGCAAAACCTGGACTTTTGTCTTTTTTGCTCCAAACAGCGCCGAAAGTGAAAAAAGGTGCTTTTGAGGCTAGAGTTAGCAGGAAAGCAGAGAGGGCCAAATTGTCTGGGGCATTTGAAGGTGTTCCAGGAGGCAGTGAGGACCAGCATCACTTTTCCCCGCTAGCACCTTTGCTGTGGCAGCAAAAGCTGGACGTTTGTCTTTTTTGCTCCAAACAGCGTTGAAAGTGAAAAAAGGTGCTTTTGAGGCTAGAGTGCGCAGGAAAGCAGAGAGGGCCAAATTGTCTGGGGCATTTGAAGGTGTTCCAGGAGGCAGTGAGGACCAGCATCACTTTTCCCCGCTAGCACCTTTGCTGTGGCAGCAAAAGCTGGACGTTTGTCTTTTTTGCTCCAAACAGCGTTGAAAGTGAAAAAAGGTGCTTTTGAGGCTAGAGTGCGCAGGAAAGCAGAGAGGGCCAAATTGTCTGGGGCATTTGAAGGGGTTCCAGGAGGCAGTGAGGACCAGCATCACTTTTCCCTGCTGGCACCTTTGCTGTGGCAGCAAAACCTGGACGTCTGTCTTTTTTTTTCTCCCGAGGCCGCCGAAAGTGAAAAAAGGTATTTTGAGGCTAGAGTCTGCAGGAAAGCAGAGAGGGCCAAATTGTCTGGGGCATTTGAAGGGGTTCCAGGAGGCAGTGAGGACCAGCATCACTTTTCCCCGCTGGCACCTTTGCTGTGGCAGCAAAAGCTGGACGTTTGTCTTTTTTCCTCCGGAGGGCGACGAAAATGAAAAACGGTGCTTTTGAGGCTAGAGTGCGCAGGAAAGCAGAGAGGGCCAAATTGTCTGGGGCATTTGAAGGGGTTCCAGGAGGCAGTGAGGACCAGCATCACTTTTCCCCGCTGGCACCTTTGCTGTGGCAGCAAAACCTGGACTTTTGTCTTTTTTGCTCCAAACAGCGCCGAAAGTGAAAAAAGGTGCTTTTGAGGCTAGAGTTAGCAGGAAAGCAGAGACGGCCAAATTGTCTGGGGCATTTGAAGGTGTTCCAGGAGGCAGTGAGGACCAGCATCACTTTTCCCCGCTGGCACCTTTGCTGTGGCAGCAAAAGCTGGACGTTTTTATTTTTTGCACCAAACAGCGCCGAAAGTGAAAAAAGGTGCTTTTGAGGCTAGAGTGCGCAGGAAAGCAGAGAGGGCCAAATTGTCTGGGGCATTTGAAGGTGTTCCAGGAGGCAGTGAGGACCAGCATCACTTTTCCCCGCTAGCACCTTTGCTGTGGCAGCAAAACCTGGACGTTTGTCTTTTTTCCTCCGGAGGGCGCCGAAAGTCAAAAAAAGTTGCTTTTGAGGCTAGAGACAGCAGGAAAGCAGAGAGGGACAAATTGTCTGGGGCATTTGAAGGGGTTCCAGGAGGCAGTGAGGACCAGCATCACTTTTCCCCGCTGGCACCTTTGCTGTGGCAGCAAAAGCTGGACGTTTGTCTTTTTTGCTCCGGAGCGTGCCGAAAGTGAAAAACGGTGCTTTTGAGGCTAGAGTGCGCAGGAAAGCAGAGAGGGCCAAATTGTCTGGGGCATTTGAAGGGGTTCCAGGAGGCAGTGAAGACCAGCATCACTTTTCCCGCTGGCACCTTTGCTGTGGCAGCAAAACCTGGACGTTTGTCTTTTTTTTTCTCCCGAGGCCGCCGAAAGTGAAAAAATGTGTTTTGAGGCTAGAGTCTGCAGGAAAGCAGAGAGGGCCAAATTGTCTGGGGCATTTGAAGGGGTTCTAGGAGGCAGTGAGGACCAGCATCACTTTTCCCCGCTGGCACCTTTGCTGAGGCAGCAAAACCTGGACATTTTTTTTTTTTCCTCCGGGGGGCGCCAAAAGTGAAAAAAGGTGCTTTTGAGGCTAGAGTCCGCAGGAAAGCAGAGAGGGCCAAATTGTCTGGGGCATTTGAAGGGGTTCCAGGAGGCAGTGAAGACCAGCAACACTTTTCCCCGCTGGAACCTTGGCTGTAGCAGCAAAAGCTGGACGTTTGTCTTTTTTGCTCCAAGCAGCGCCGAAAGTGAAAAACGGTGCTTTTGAGGCTAGAGTGCGCAGGAAAGCAGAGAGGGCCAAATTGTCTGGGGCATTTGAAGGTGTTCCAGGAGGCAGTGAGGACCAGCATCACTTTTCCCCGCTGGCACCTTTGCTGTGGCAGCAAAAGCTGGACGTTTGTATTTTTTGCTCCAAACAGCGCCGAAAGTGAAAAAAGGTGCTTTTGAGGCTAGAGTGCGCAGGAAAGCAGAGAGGGCCAAATTGTCGGGGGCATTTGAAGGGGTTCCAGGAGGCAGTGAGGACCAGCATCACTTTTCCCCGCTGGCACCTTTGCTGTGGCAGCAAAACCTGGACGTTTGTCTTTTTTCCTCCGGAGGGCGCCGAAAATGAAAAACGGTGCTTTTGAGGCTAGAGTGCGCAGGAAAGCAGAGAGGGCCAAATTGTCTGGGGCATTTGAAGGTGTTCTAGGAGGCAGTGAGGACCAGCATCACTTTTCCCCGCTGGCACCTTTGCTGTGGCAGCAAAAGCTGGATGTTTATCTTTTTTTCTCCAAACAGCGCCGAAAATGAAAAACGGTGCTTTTGAGGCTAGAGTGCGCAGGAAAGCAGAGAGGGCCAAATTGTGTGGGGCATTTGAAGGGGTTCCAGGAGGCAGTGAGGACCAGCATCACTTTTCCCCGCTGGCACCTTTGCTGTGGCAGCAAAAGCTGGACGTTTGTCTTTTTTCCTCCGCAGTGCGCAGAAAGTGAAAAAAGGTGCTTTTGAGGCTAGAGTCCGCAGGAAAGCAGAGAGGGCCAAATTGTCTGGGGCATTTGAAGGGGTTCCAGGAGGCAGTGAGAACCAGCATTACTTTTCCCCGCTGGCACATTTGCTGTGGCAGCAAAACCTGGACGTTTGTCTTTTTTGCTCCGGA
>NW_028128692.1:0-1000 GCF_965231255.1 Vanellus vanellus | reverse complement strand
GGCTTAACTGTTGGTAAGCCAAATCTGCTTGCTTTCCAAGAGTACTAATAAGAAAATGCATTTCCTTCCCGTGCCAAAAATACTACTTACATCCAAACACTAAACATTTTGCATGAGAAGAGAGAGATTTTCAAATAGTCCTGCTCCCTGGGCACGCTGGTTCCAGACAGCCCTGGGCAGCAACTACCAAAGAAGACGTGGGACTCAATTCAATAGGTTCTCAGGGAACTTCAAGGTTTTGTGAATTTGTTATTTTCCAATGGGAGAATGAGGAATCACCATCAGTGTGGTGCTACGTCGAAAAGTGCAGAGTTGTAATTATTTCTGTTGGAATTAGACACCAAAGTATGGTGGAAAAAATGAGTTGATGTGCCTGTCTGAATTTTGGGGGAATCAAGTACTTTTTAAGAATCTAGTTTCCATAACTTCCAATCAGAATCAAGGCCTCATAGCAAATTAACCGTTCCTGACCCAAAAAGTTTTAAGAGAGTGAAAATTTCTACATTAGAAGACCAATATAAACAATTTAGACTAGCCTAAACTAGACTCGAGTAAGAATTTCAGGTCACTATTTCCTCTACAGGGAATTGAAATATAGGTAATGTTAAGTCACTTACTCAAGAATCACAGGGGAATTGACTGACAGGAGCGAGAGTCAAACTTAGATCTTCTGTATCTCAAATTATTCCCTTAGCTACAAGAACATATTTCAGATTCCAACCCAGTGCTACAAACTAACTGATCTTTCAGTGCAGTTTTACATATCTTCTCAATAACTGTTCAGTCTGCAGTAATAGATTTTAAAAATTCATGAATGGTTATAGCATAAAGCAGTCCCCTTAAACGCCATTAGCACTGTGTAAATCCTATACCGCTCTCACGTGTACTCGGTCCTGAACCAACTGAGTTCTGTGCATGAGAGACACAGGATGCACGAAAGCAGGATGAGACCAATAGTTTTATAGTTGTGTATTGTGTTACACATTCCTTTTCCTCCTCT